>NC_041009.1:28413811-28713811 GCF_004193775.1 Glycine soja | reverse complement strand
TCTAGTGCAGGAACGTGATGTGGAGCCGGCGGAGTATCGGGGACTCATGGCTTTCCGTAAGAACCACCCGCCAAAGTTCAGTGGAGACTATGATCCGGAAGGTGCTAGGTTGTGGTTAGCTGAGACGGAAAAGATTTTCGAGGCGATGGGTTGCCTTGAGGAGCATAAGGTTCTTTATGCGACATTTATGCTCCAAGGGGAGGCCGAGAATTGGTGGAAGTTCGTGAAGCCTTCATCTGTTGCACCTGGAGGCGTGATTCCTTGGAATGCCTTCAAGGACAAATTCCTGGAGAATTACTTTCCGCGAGATCTCAGGAAGCGGAAGGCGAGGGAATTTCTAGATTTGAAGCAAGGAAACATGTCTGTTGGGGAGTACACGGCTAAGTTTAATGAGCTTCTGCAGTATTGGCCTCAATACCAAGATGCTCGAAAAGAGGAAGATTTATGTGCTCAGTTTGAGAATGGGCTTCGGTTGGAGATCCAACAGGCGGTTAGTTATATGCAGATCACGGATTTTAACCAGCTGGTGACAAAGTGCAGGATTTTTGAAGATAAGATGAAGGAGAGGCAAGCTAGAGGCGTTGGAGGACCTCAGAGAAACCATCCTTTTAGGGGGAATAGTAACAAGAGGATGAAGCCGTATGCTAGCAACAAGGGGAAGCAACCTATGGCTACCTCCAGCATGAGCCAGTCAAGGGGGACTGGGGTACAGTGCTTTCAGTGTGGGGGACTGCATCTTAAGAGGAATTGCCCACAGCTCCAGCAGACACAGTTGAACCGTTGCTATGTTTGTGGCAAGGTGGGCCATTATGCTCGGGAGTGTAGGGTGACCGGGAGACCGACGGTAACCGCCAATTCTAACACCGTCAATCGTGGACCCACTAATTCCACAAGGAGCGGTAATGTTAGCAACAACAACACTAGTGGTGGAAGACCAAAAGTACCCTCTCGGGTGTTTGCTATGAGTGGTTCAGAAGCGGCTGCCTCCGACGATTTGATACAGGGTAAGTGTTTGATTGCTGATAAACTACTAGATGTACTTTATGATTCAGGTGCCACGCATTCTTTCATATTTCATACATGTGTAGAGAGGTTGGGGTTATGTGCGACGAAGTTACCATATGATATAGTGGTGTCTACTCCGACGAGCGAGCCTGTAACCACCTCTCGGGTGTGTTTGAAGTGTCCTATAATTGTTGAGGGTCGATCTTTTATGGCGGATTTGATTTGCCTACCTTTAGCTCATCTAGATGTGGTCTTGGGGATGGATTGGTTATCTACTAACCATATCTTTCTAGACTGTAAGGAGAAGATGCTAGTGTTTGGTGGAGATGTAGTTCCAAGTGAACCATTGAAAGAGGATGCGGCCAACGAAGGAATGGGGGATGTTCGAACTTACATGGTGTTGTTCTCTATGTATGTGGAAGAGGACGCTGAAGTTAGTTGTATACCGGTGGTGTCAGAATTTCCGGAAGTTTTTCCTGACGACATTTGTGAATTACCACCTGAGAGAGAAGTGGAATTCATTATTGACTTGGTGCCTGGGGCGAATCCAGTGTCGATTGCGCCTTATAGAATGTCTCCGGTAGAACTAGCAGAGGTGAAGGCACAAGTGCAGGATCTTTTGAGCAAACAATTTGTTCGCCCGAGCGCATCACCGTGGGGAGCGCCGGTCTTGTTGGTTAAAAAGAAGGATGGAAGTATGAGAATGTGTGTAGACTACAGGCAGTTAAACAAGGTTACTATCAAGAACAAATATCCCCTACTAAGGATAGATGATTTGATTGACCAGTTGAGGGGAGCGACGGTATTTTCGAAGATAGATTTGCGATCGGGGTATCATCAAATCCGAGTTAAGAAGGAAGATATCCCAAAAACTGCGTTTCGGACTCGGTATGGGCACTACGAGTATTTAGTCATGCCATTTGGAGTGACTAATGCTCCGGCTATTTTCATGGATTATATGAACCGTATATTCCATGATTACTTGGATCAGTTCATGGTTGTGTTCATTGATGATATCCTAGTGTATTCAAGGAATAAGGAGGAGCATGAGAAGCACTTGAGGATTGTGTTGCATATCCTGAGGGATAGGAAGTTGTTCGCCAAACTGTCAAAATGTGACTTTTGGTTGGAGAAAGTGCAGTTCTTAGGGCACATGATTTCTAAGGACGGGGTTGCGGTGAATCCGAACAAGGTGGAGTCGGTTATGGAGTGGCAACAACCGACAACTCCAACGGAGGTTCGAAGTTTCTTGGGGTTAGCTGGCTATTATAGAAAATTCATTGAGGGATTTTCTAAATTGGCATTGCCCCTAACTAAGTTGACTCGTAAGAATGAGAAGTTTGTCTGGAATGGGAAGTGTGATCAAAGTTTCCAAGAGTTGAAGAGGCGGTTGACGACAGCTCCAGTGTTAATTTTGCCCGACCCTAAGAGGACATTTGAAGTGTATTGCGATGTAAGCGGGCAAGGCTTGGGGTGTGTGTTGATGCAAGAGGGAAAAGTAGTGGCTTATGCTTCACGTCAATTACGTCCTCATGAAGTTAACTATCCGACCCATGACTTGGAACTAGCAGCGGTGGTCTTTGCTTTAAAGATTTGGAGGCATTATTTGTACGGTACTCGTTTTGAAGTTTTCAGTGATCACAAGAGTCTCAAATACTTGTTCGATCAGAAGGAACTCAATATGAGACAACGAAGATGGATGGAGTTCCTCAAGGATTATGATTTTGGACTTTCCTACCATCCAGGAAAGGCTAATGTAGTAGCCGACGCGCTAAGCCGGAAGTCCTTACATGTTGCCACTATGATGAGTTTGGAGCAGAGATTGATAGAGGAGTTCCGAGATCTGAATCTAGCAATCGAGATGCGACCCAAGAGCTTATTTGTGGGAGCGTTGCAGATTACCAATGAATTCGTAGATCACATACGCGAAGCTCAAGAGAATGACCCGTTTTTGCAAGGCAAGGTGTTAGAAGTAATGGGGGATAAGGGTGTGGAGTTTGAGAAGGACACAACCGGGTTAATTAGATTCAAGGGGAGGATATGTGTGCCATCTTTAGATGATTTGAAAGTTAAGATCTTGGAAGAAGCGCATAAAATTCGTCTTAGTTTCCATCCAGGAATGACTAAGATGTACCAAGATTTGAAGAGAAGTTTTTGGTGGCATGGCATGAAGAAAGATGTAGCTGAATATGTAGCAAGATGTTTGACATGTCAAAAGGCTAAGGTTGAGCACCTACGACCATCGGGAGAATTGAAGCCATTGGAAATCCCGCAATGGAAATGGGAGAGCATATCTATGGATTTTGTATCTAGTTTACCCAAGACTAGTCGTGGACATGATGTTGTGTGGGTCATAGTAGATCGACTCACCAAATCTGCTCATTTTATTCTGGTGAATATGAAGTATAGAATGGAGAAGCTAGTGTAGTTGTACATCAAGGAAGTAGTAAGGTTGCATGGAATTCCTTCTAGTATTGTGTCAGACAGGGATCCGAGGTTCACTTCACGATTTTGGACGAGTCTACATGAGGCCTTGGGGACAAAGCTGAAGCTTAGTTCAGCTTATCATCCTCAAACAGATGGTCAGACTGAATGAACCATTCAGACTCTAGAGGATCTACTTTGGGCGTGTATTATAGAGCAACAAGGTAGCTGGATGGATTGTTTGCCATTGATTGAGTTTACTTACAACAATAGCTACCAAGCCAGTATTGGTATGGCTCATTTTGAAGCTCTATATGGACGAAAGTGCAAAAATCCTATTTGTTGGTATGATGATGGAGAAGCAGTACTTCTTGGACCTGAAATGCTACAACAGATTAACGAACAAGTGAAGTTGATTCGAGAGAAAATAAAAGCATCTCATGATAGGCAGAAGAGCTATTATGATAGAAGGAGGAAGCCACTAGATTTTCAGGAAGGAGAGCATGTGTTTTTGAAGGTTTCTCCCGTAACCGGAGTCGGAAGAGCTCTCAAGGCTAGGAAGTTGACGCCCAAGTATCTAGGTCCGTATCAGATTTTGAAGAAGATTGGGCCTGTAGCTTATCATGTCGCCTTACCTCCGAGTTTATCGAATTTGCATCCTGTGTTTCATGTCTCTCAACTGAGACGGTACAACCCAGATCCATCACATATACTTGCAGTGGACGAGGTACAGGTGAAGGACAACCTCACCTATAAAGCACAACCTCAGAAGATCACTGACCGAAGAATGAAGTCTTTGAGAGGAAAGGAGATCGCGTTGGTAAAGGTGCAGTGGGGAAACGATGAGGGTGATTCTACATGGGAGTTGGAAGATAGGATGAGAGATTTGTACCCAAGTTTGTTCATAGAGTAGTTAATTTCGGGGACGAAATTCCTAAAAGGGTGGGAGTATTGTGACATCCTGGAAATTTCTACCCGGAAATTTTGAAAATGATGTATTTTGAATGATTATATATATAAGTATTATTCAGTGTATATGCATATATGTTCTTGGTAGAAGTAGGAATAGTGGAGGCAAGATATGCGGGTTAGGCTAATTAAGGAAGAGAAGTCCATAACTGGGAGGTTATGGGTTGATTCTTAATTAATTAGTTTAAAAATCATCGTTTTGCGTGCGACTTAAAATTTAACGAAACCAACCTCTGAACCACGCTCGGGGTTTTATTCTGAGCGTTTTGATATATATATTACTTACTTTCGAAAACTGGCCCCGACGAACGCAGAGAAATGCGAGGAACTGGAACCAGAGAAACGGCACGCAAACCGAGGCAGGATTTTAGCGTTTCAAAGGTCAGATTTTCTCACTTTTGTGGCTGAGTATGAGTCACAATCAAAAGAGAAAGTGGGCCCTTTTTGCTCCACTCAAATGGAGACATGTGGCATAGCTTAAATAAAATAATAGAAAAAGGAAAAAAGCCTTTTAAAAACCAAAAAGCACCTCTCTCTCTCAGAAGCTCTCTCTCTCTCTCACGCAGCCTTCTTCTTCTTTTCTCCCATCCACCATTGTTGCCCAACAAAGCTTCAACCTTTGGTGCCCATTTCTGCTCCAAATCGCGAAAGGAGGACATTTTCGGAGTCGTGAAGCGCGTCTCTACGTGTGGGACTTCGAAATTTCAGGTTTGGGTGGACTTCTTTCTCCTTTGATTTTCGTGGGTATGGGGTTTTGGGAGATATGATGGGTAGTCTTGCTAGGTTTCTGCTTTATGATGATTATTTGTGAAGAAACTTGTTGAAAGCATGTTGAACTTGCCATGTTTGGATGAGTTAAACATACCCACTCAGTTTTAGGGTTTTTATGATGATGCTTGTGATGTTTATGTGCTGAAATTGCTTATGGAAACTGTTAGAGATGAAGGGTAGAGTTAACCAAGGGTTAGAAAGTGAGAATGTGGTGTTGCGAGTGGAAAAAAAAAGAGTGAGGCTTTGAGAGTTGGAAGGGTAAATCTGGATTCTGTGGTAAATGGAGATTAAAGTGAGTTAATCCTAGCTTGAAATGTCTTTTAGGACTTAGGAGATGGTGGGTGACAGGGGATGGTGGGTTTATGGGCGCTTTGTGGATGTGGAAAACTTGTTGTGCACCATCGCCCGACCGCCACCTAGTACCACATGTGATGGGTACCCCATAATCCTACAAGTTTGAGATGAGGAAGTGTTGAAAGGTGAAACTTCCTGCTTTTATTCGTTGACCACAGAGTGGTACCTAGAGATATGTCGTGGGGGTCAGGAGACCTTGGGGACGTCAGGTGGGGTGCTATTGCCCAAAACCAAGCTTGACCAATCCCGACCCAACCCAGGCATAGTCAGTCAGTGAGAACCTGTGATGTACCTAAACAGGCGAGCTCCTGGCAGTCAACAGATAAAAGGAACAAAGACCACAAAGCAAGGAGGCTTGTGGTGGCTGGCCAGCTATGATTTTTGTGTGATATATGGGTTGTGGTCTCTAGTAATCGATTACCAAGGGTGGGTAATCGATTACAAGGCTTAAAAATGAAGACAGGAGGCTAAGATGGTCTCTGGTAATCGATTACCAAGGGGTGTAATCGATTACCAGGCTTGAAAACGAGGTCAGGAAGCTAAGGGAGCTTCTGGTAATCGATTACTAGGGGATGTAATCGATTACCAGGCTTAAAAAGGGAACTGGGAGATGGTGGAGGCCTCTGGTAATCGATTACCAGTCTGTGTAATCGATTACACAGAGGAATGGGTCACTGGTAATCGATTACCAGGTATGTGTAATCGATTACACAGTGCATTTTTGCATATTTCATGTTCTGAGGCTGTGTAATTCGAGTTTAGCCTCTGGTAATCGATTACCAAGTCTGTGTAATCGATTACCAGAGATGAAAAGCCTTAAGATACCCCTTTTAATTGCATGTAGTGGTTATGAGACGCATTGTGTTGCGGCATAGTTAGATTCTTGTGAAAGAGTCTACCCCTTTCTTTTCCTTCTTGTAGATCGTGATGGTGGCACAACTAATCCATGATCGAGTGGAGATGGAGTGCCTAGAGGGAGCTTGGGAGACCCTCGAAGGCAACACGAGGTGCCGATTTCGGGGCACCATTCGATTCACGGCTACTTCTTTGGTGCATCCAGATGAACCTGCACAGACACTTCAGCGCACGGTGGAGTGGATACTACCCACGCCTACACCATATCGTCTAGTGGAGCCCGTCCAAGTGATCAAGGTAACGCCATCCGAGGAAGACCCTGAGGAGGATCTGGAGGAGCTACCTCCTGAGCCTGCTGTGGATGCCCTTGACTTTCTAGAGGGTGATGAGGATCCACTTCTTGAGGTGGATTCTCCCGAGGAAGTCATGTCGGCATCTGAGGCAGACTCTACGGAGGATAGTGGCCCGAGAGAGATGGCGACTAGTGGAGGCTCTTCATCATAGTGGACAGTTACATGGACTAGTTTTATATACTTTTTGAGGGTGGGTGTATCTAGGACTGACTGTTAGGTTTACCTTTTTGTTTTTGTATGGGTAGACCTGTTGTATAGGAATTTGATGATTGTATACATGTGGCTGAAGTCACCACTATGGACACCTTTGCTCAGGATGACACTATATATATTTTGTAAAACTCTCATATTTTGGACAGCTTTAAATGATGAATGCATTTATGATCGATCTTGTTATTTGAAAAGAAAGCATTAGCAACTTTATTTGTAAAAGAGTTTATCGACCGTATTTTATTCTTTTATTTTCACGTGACGACCTAAAGTAATTGCTGGTACATTCTTCCTTTTGAAACAGCAAAATAGTTTAGAGATTATGAGGGGTAAGAAAGAAATGACTCCGAATAGAGTTGTGAACTGGCCATTCAGGACTCTATAGTGAGGACTTTCCTTCTAAACCTAGTTATGGTGAAAAGAGAAAGAAATGAAAAAGAAAAAGAAGAAAAAAAAAATTACCATGGTTTTTGTTATTTAAATTATTACTATTAAACCAGTCATTAATTTAGGGACGCCACAACAACCCTTGGGAGTTGTCACTAGAAGTGAACTTTTGGATCCTTTCCATTAGGTTCCTAAATTAGGGGGCATATAACAAACTCACTCTAGCTTATTCCTTGATCTCATCATGCATCTCTTCATGGCATCGTAATGGACATATCATTCCTGCATTTATCATTTATCATATTCATGCATTGCATTTGCATAAGTCATTGCATTGCCATACATATTCATTTAGCATGTTGTTGTTCTGCCAACTGCATACATTCTATTTTCACAAGTTTGCATGCATGATCCTTGCATTTTCCTCTGCAAAAAAAAAAAGCAAAGAAAGAATTAAAAGAAAGTCAGGATGAAGCGTGAATGTTCACACCATATTCTTAGTTACATGTGCTGGGTACCATGACGATAGCTATAAACATACCACGTTGGGATTATATATTCATTTCTCTTGAAAAATGATTGAAAATCACGTGAACATGGTACCTAACGCAGTATTAATTAGGAAAGGATGGTTCTTCGGGCGTCTCATGTCAATCTCATAATTACATTTGTCATGTGTCATACCCTAATTTCATCCGGGGACCATTCTTTGGTGGTGTCATACCCTAATTTCGTCCGGGGACCTTTGCTTGATGACATGCGACCTTTCTTTGGTCCTTGTGAGGTGCTTGGCACCCATCATTAGGCAATTTGTGAAATTCCAGGACATGCCGGAAAACCAAAAAAATATATTGATGCACAATCCGTAATTTTCCGTGACACACCGGAAATCAAATGGAAGCATCGTTGCATAATTAAGTGAGATTCCGTAACATTCCGTAAGTCAAAAAGGGGATGATTATGTAATCCGCAAGGTTCCGTAACATTACGGAAAGAAAACAAGTATCGTTACGAAATTCATAAGTTTCCGTAACTCTACGAAAAAAGAATCACCAAAAAAAAGAAGAGGGGGTGTACTTAGTAAAAATGGGGGTGCAAATAGCACCCAGGCCCACTTGGGCCCTCCAGAATATTCCTCCAGAAGGCTGTTGCTTCTGGAGGAAGCAACCTGGCTCGCCTGGGCGAGCTGGGCGGCAACCACCTCCCCTATTTTGCTATAAATAGGGGAGGAAGTGAGAAGGAAAAGAGTTCAGCCCCTTAGGCACTTCTCTCTCTTTCGAATTTGCATTCAAAAACTTCTTTTCCCCCTTTCGAAAGCCATACCCATGGGATTGACAAGTTTGCAGCCCTAGGGTCATCATTTTTCGCATTCTTTGATTCCGTTTTGCGCTTTTGTTCATCACCAACAAGTAAGTGTTCCATCCCTAAGCTTTCTAGCTTTTCATTGGTGTATTTTGATCTCCTTTTGGTGCTCTAAATTGTGGGAATGTGCTTAAACATGTGGGGCAATTTTGGTTTGTTTTCTTGCTTGATTAGGTTGGATTGGGGGTTTGTATGGGATGGCCCTAGGCCTATAATGCATTTTGAAACAATGGGACATGCCACATTGTCCCTGTTCTCTTGCTATTGATGCCTAAACGCGCGCCCACTAAGTGTTCGGTGAAATGCCTCAATGGCATTAGCGCGTGACTTTTGTAAGGAAACGACCCATGGGGCATTTTGGTTTGCACATATTTTCTATTTTTTGGGACGTGCATTCATTCCCGAAAAAGGCTAGAGTGATTGCCTCACATATATCCTAGGCCTAGGAACCAAAGTTTTTATGCAAAAGAACACAAGAGGAGGTGCATGTTGGGTAAAGTTACCCTTTTTGGCCAGCAATCAGCTATGGGCCACGCTACAATATTTTCCCTATGCCTAGATGGTTAGGAATTTTGCTCATCATAAATGTGTAGGTTTAGAATAGGTAGCAAAATACCTTTGGCAATTTACACTTTGGATATGGTAGTAAAATACTTGGATGTATGTACATATAATTTTTGGTAGTCAAAATGTCTCACAAAAATCTATAAATATGTTGCATGTTATGTAAAGAAAATACATTACAAAAATACCTTTCAATTTGAATGCAATTTTAGTGAGCAAAAGAAAATATACTTGAATTTGCATGCGGCTTTAGGTAGTAAAAACACTTGAAAAAAAAGCATGAAATGTAGCACCTTATTGTGTAGATAGTCAAAATTCATTATGAAGTTTGTGTATGTATATGTATTAGAAATACCAAGATGTGCACGTATGCAATTTTTGATAGCCAAAGTGCTTAGAGTATGCATGTATGTGAATTTAGCAAAGGAAATGTGTGTGATGTAGGTAACAAATACACCTTGGAAGTACATGTAAATAATCTAGGTAACGAAGGTGCCTTGATTGTATATGGGTGCATTTTTCTTAGTTATAAGAATGTCTTGTGCAAGTGAACGTTCGTGAAGAAGTATGCGTATAAGCTTGCTCTAAATTTACATTGATGCTTGTATTTATTGGAGGGGGGTTGTATGCCATTTTTGTTTTAAGGGTAGCATTTCTTGGTAAAAACTAACTTTCCAAATGTTTGCCTTCGCAGGAATGGCCCCGAGGAAGCTTGCCTCAAAGAGGTCCAGGAAGGACAAGGCGGCCGAAGGAACTAGTACCGCTCCGGAGTACGACAGTCACCGCTTTAGGAGTGCTGTACACCAGCAGCGCTTCGAGGCCATCAAGGGATGGTCGTTTCTTCGGGAGCGACGCGTCCAGCTCAGGGACGACGAGTATACTGATTTCCAGGAGGAAATTGGGCGCCGGCGGTGGACATCACTGGTTACTCCCATGGCCAAGTTCGATCCAGAAATAGTCCTTGAGTTTTATGCCAATGCTTGGAAAAATTGTTTCCGTGAAGAAAATCTAAGTCGAGGCGCTTCCGAAACGTTTCCGTAACGTTTTCCGTGAAGAATTTCGCAAAGGTTTCAACCGTTCTTCGACGTTCTTCATTCGTTCTTCATCGTTCTTCGATCTTCAACGGGTAAGTACCTCGAACCAAGCTTTTCGATTCATTCTATGTACCCGTAGTGGTCCACATTGTATTTCGTGCATTTTTATTCTCGTTTTGTTTACTTTTTATACCCCCTGTTGACGTGCTTAAGCCATTTTACTTAAGTCATTTCTCGCTTAACTTAAAAATAAAATAAATTTCCACCGAACGTTTGAATTGTATTATCCGTTAACTTCGGTTAAAATAAATTCCGACCGTTCGGTCGTGCTGTAACCACGTTGGAAATCAAAAAAGAGGTAAAAAATAATATAATAATCAAAAAAACATCTTTTAGCAAAATAAAGCGGAAAATCAATCGGACGTTTTCTCTTTGGGATTTCTCATTCTTAATCGAATTGATTAATAACTAAAGTGAAACTAAGGCTAAAATCAAGTCGCCTAGTCAAGCTCGTCCACAAAAATAGGCTTTTGAAGTTTGTCATTTCAATTTCTCACTAAGTGAAATGGATCATTTTTAAGGTCCAACGCCTTAAAATGATCACCACTTAAGTAAAAAAGAATCACTTGATAAGAAAGAACTACGTAGGTCTGATTTCCTCATCGCAAATTGAGGAATACGTAGGAGCAAAGGGAAACACCCTTGTCGACCACAAAAAAGAAAAAAATATAAAAAGGGTATAAAGGATATAAGGACATAAAAGGGAACGTAAAAATCAAAGTCATGTTTGCACATTCGATTAAAGGCTGCCGTCCCTTGGGACGGACGTGTGGGGTGCTAATACCTTCCCCGTGCGTAAATACAACTCCCGAACCTTTCACTTAAAAGTTCGTAGATCGCGTCTTTTCCGGTTTTTCCGACGTTTTCCTCAAATAAACGTTGGTGGCGACTCTGCGCGTATTCCTTTCGTGGAACACACATCCCGCGAGTCTCGCGTCGCCCTCCCGCCGAAGGGTAGGTTGCGACAGGTGGCATGCTACCTTTGCTTGACCGCTTCGAGGTACTTAACACCCATCGTTACGCAATCCGTGAGGTTCTGCGGCATGCCGAAAGTCAAAAGGAAGCATTGTTACGCAATCCGTAATGCTCTGCAACATTCCGGAGGTCAAAAATGGCATTGTTGCGTAATCCATAAGGTTTCGCGACATTCCAGAAAGAAAATAAGTGTCGTTACATAATCCGTAAAGTTCCGTAATGTTACGAAAAAGGAATCAGCAAAAAAAAAAGCAAAGGGGTGTATTTAGTAAAAAGGGGTGTGCAAATAGCAACCAGCTCCACTTGGGCCTTCCAGGGTGTTCCAACAGAAGGCAGTGCCTTCTGGTGGAAGCAACCCAGCTTGCCTGGGTGAGCTGGGCGGCAACCACCTCCCTCTTTTCCCCTATAAATAGGGGAAAGAGGGCTGAGTAATTTCGTTGAGCCCTTCTGGTATTTAGGATTCTCTTGAAATTAGTGAGAAAAATTGTTTCCGTGAAGAAAATCCATGTCGAAGCGCTTCCGCAACGCTTCCGAGACGTTTCCGTGAGCGATTTCGTGAAGATTCTTCACTGTTCTTCATCGTTCTTTGTTCGTTATTCGTCGTTCTTCGGTCTTCAACCGGTAAGTTCCCGAAAATCGAATCTTTCAATTCATTCAATGTACCCTTAGTGGTCCCCACTTGTTTCACGAGCTTTTATTTTCATTTCGTTTGTTTTTCGTACCCCCTTTTGATGTGCTTTAACCATTTATTTAAGTTGTTGTCTCGCCTAGTAAATAATAAAATGAATTTCCACCGATCATTTGAGTTGTAATATCGTTTAATCTCTGTTATAATAAAATCCAACCGATCTTTCACACCGTAACCACGTTTAAAACCAAAAGAGGCAAAATGATAATAAAATAATCAAATATCTTTGAATAAAATATTCAAAAAAATCAATCGGACGCTTTTCTTCAGGATTTTTCTTAATTGAATTGACTAATAACCAAAGTGAAATTAAAGCTAAAATCAACTCACAAATCAAGCTTTGTCCATAAAAAAAACACTTAAAAAAACTGTCTTAAGGTCCAACGCCTTAAATGGTCCTCTTTGCTTTTATTGGTTAACGTGGACTTTCGAAAGCCAAAAAGTCAACATGTAACTTTGTCACTACTTTCAAAAACCAAGAGATCATTAATGGCCCAATGCCTTAATGTTTCTCTCCTTTCAAAAGAATCAAAAGATCGTTTAAATGGTCCAACGCCTTAAACGACTTTTTGTTTGGTCACAATATATCTTGCAAAAAAGATAAAAACAACTTAACCAACGTTCAGTTCTCAAAGAACTACGTAGGTCTGATTTCCTTATAACAATTGAGGAATACGTAGGAGCAAGGGAAACACCCTTGTCGACCACAAAAAGATAAAAAATACAAAAGGTATAAAAAGAGATAAAAACGTAAAAGGGAAAATAAAACAAATTGAAGTCATATTTGCACACTTGATTAAAGGCTGTCGTCCCTTGTGACGGACGCGTGGGGTGCTAATACTTTCCCCGTGCGTAAATACAACTCCTGAACCTTTCACACTTAAAAGTTCGTAGACCACACCTTTTCTAGTTTTTCCGACGTTTTCCTCGAATAAACGTTGGTGGCGACTCCGTGCATTTTCCTCCCTTGGAAGACGCACCCGTGAGCCCTTGCATCGCCCTCCCATCGAAGGGTAGGTTGCAACAGTTGGCGACTCCACTAGGGACCGTTTTTAGAGAGTTAGGCCTTTTAATCTCGTGCAATATCATGACTTCCTCTTTTGTCGGTTTCCTTTTATCTCTCTTACGTTCTTATATATAACTCTTTGATGCTTTTAGTGTGTTTTTGAAATGTATGCATGAGATAGATATTTATTCATTTTATGCACACAAACACCAACACTATTTGTACACATGGTGAGTTGAAAAGGGGCCCTATACCCGGGTCCATGGGAACATAAGGAGTGGAGGTGAACCTGTGGTCATGCTGGGTCTCCGAATTGCTTGATAACAGTGAACCCTCATCTAGAGTTTTTCTCTTTGATAACATATTGTTGTTGGTAGTCCCTACTGCCGCAATATGTTTTTCGAAGGGGATGATACCTCTAGAAACCATCAAGAGAGATATGACCACCTTGGGAATTATCACTAAAAGCCTTTTAGTTCCTCCTGTTTAGGTCCCTAAAATAAGGGCACGAAGCGAACACGCTGCGTGCGTTTAAACAATGCCATGCATATAACCTAAATGTCATGTACGCCTTTGCCATATGATTATTTGAGGATATTGCCATGTTGTGTACATCCCCTTGTTGCGCTTTTGCACATTTGCATCATGTCGTCACGCATGCGTTGTATGTTGGTCTAGTCTTTTGTCACGGGAAG
The DNA here is from genome assembly GCF_004193775.1 of Glycine soja. Lineage (NCBI taxonomy): Eukaryota > Viridiplantae > Streptophyta > Magnoliopsida > Fabales > Fabaceae > Glycine > Glycine soja. The sequence goes on along the minus strand of NC_041009.1, from coordinate 28,700,099 downwards.
CTGGAAGGTCCATATCACCTTCTTAACTGTACACATGGGGCACTGCACCCCCAAATGTGCAAGTAAGAAGATATGATTTTTCGGTCTCTCGTGTCCATAAATGCATTCATATCATGCACCGCATAAGCATCTCTTCATGGCATCGTAATGGACATATCGTTCCTGCATTTGTCACTTACCATATTCATGCATTGCATTTTGTATAAGTCACTTCATCACCATGCATCTGCATCTAACATGTTTTTTTGCATACCATTTGTTTTCATGTTAACTCATGCATGATCCTTGCATTTTCCTCTGCAAAACAAAAACAAAAAAGGAAGCATGAAAATTCACGCTGCATTCTTAGTTGCATATGTTCGGTACCATGAGCCAACCATGTTGGGATCATAAACCCGTTTCACTTAAAAACAAAATGATTGAACATGGTACCTAATGCATGGTTAACTAAGAAAAGATGTTTCTTTGGGCATCTCAATTTCATAATTACATTTGCCATGCATAGCTTAAGTATGCTCGAGTCATTCATCTCTGTGAAATGTTGTCAAATTATTGGCAATTGAAATTTCCATTCCTTGGTTTATGGGGTTGAACCATGCTCATGCTTTTACGAAAAAGGTTCATCAAGTCAAGTTGAAGTATGGAGGTAACCATCTTGCAAAAGATGGATCGGGTTACATCGCTGCTTCATCTACTGCCAAACACATTTAGGACTGTTGATGTCCTTGTTACTTCTAGTTTCACCTTGACAAAGATGTGATGGACCATGTTGAAAATCTAAATTGATTCAACCCCATATCTTGCGTAAAAATTCGCAATACTTCAACTGTGCATCATTCACATACATCCATGCTTTTCATTTGTCGCATTGCTCATTGCATTCTTTCCTTGAAAAAAAAACTTAATCATTGTTATCACGGGGAAAGAACACGCTTTACGAACCCATGCTAGAACTAGAGTAATGGGTGAAGTAGAGGAGGTGCAAAAGCAGATGAAGGCCGACATGGAGGCCATGAAAGAGCAAATGGCCACAATGATGGAGGCCATGATGAGCATGAAGAAGATAATGAAAGCCAATGCAGTTGCAGTTGCCACTTCCAGCGCTGTTGCTAAGGTGAACCCGATGCCCCCATCTGGCCTCAACCAAATGAATCATCCAACCTCAGCTATGGTAGGCAAAGATTTGGGAAGTACGAGAAGCCCCTATTATGTGCAAATTCAAAACAAGCACGCCTTCCTACCATATGGCTTGCCTCCCAACTATACACCACCCAATGTGGCATACACTCCCAGTGAGGATGTCAATAACTTTGCTCCCATACTTATTGAAAGCCGACAACCTCAAACTGATCATGCACATGTCTCTCAACCAATGGGGGAGACACATGAAATGCCCCACCACAATCTAGCCGACTTCGAGCCTTGCCTTGGATATGCCACTGAAGGGCAAGTAGTTGGTGGTATACTCCTGCAAAACACTTTGGAGGGCCCTCATTATCACCCACAACCACACCCCTTGCATTCCACAGTAGGTAAAAACCCTCGTGCCATGGCATAAATGGGAAAGTTGGATCATCTAGAGGAAAGGCTCAGGGCCATTGAAGGACGCGAAGATTATGCCTCTGCTAACCTAGAAGAGTTGTTCCTAGTACCCAATATCATTACCCCTCCCAAGTTCAAGGTGCCGGACTTTGACAAGTACAAGGGGACTACTTGCCACAAGAACCATCTAAAGATGTATTATCGGAAGATGGGGGCATACGCAAAAGATGAGGAACTGCTGATACATTTCTTCCAAGAAAGTCTTACTGGGGTAGCTGTTACCTAGTACACACTAACTTGGAACCTTCCCGAGTCCATTCTTGGAAGGACGTAATGATTGCCTTCGTTAGACAGTATCAGTACAATTCTGATATGGCTCCGGATAGGATGCAACTATAGAACATGTGCGAAAAGGGGCATGAATCTTTCAAAGAATACGCCCAAAGGTGTAGAGACTTGGCAGCTCAAGTGGCACCTCCAATGACAGAGAAAGAGATTATCACAATAATAGTAGACACATTACCAGTGTTTTACTATAAAAAAATGATGGGGTACGCACCTTCAAGCTTTGCGGATTTGGTCTTCGCTGGCAAAAGGATCGAAGCGGGTTTGAAAAGAGGCAAATTTGATCATCCTACCTTGATAAATGTGAAAACTGGGGCAAATGAAGAGGATGAGAATGAGGAAGAAACCCTTGCTATGATTGCCATTCCTACACGGTCAAATTTTCCATCAGCCTAACAATGTCATTACTCAACCTATATCAGCCCTTCTCCTTACCCACCACCCAGTTATCAACAAAGGCCATCCCTAAATCAACCACAAAACCCACCTACCACACAACCAATGCTAAACACCACCTTCAGCACCAACCAAGGAAGGAATTTTCCAGCAAAAAAGCCTATAGAATTCCCCCAATTTTGGTGTCATATGCTAACTTGCTCCCATATCTACTCGATGATTCAATGCTAGCCATAATCTAAGCCAAGGTTCCTCAACCTCCATTTTTCCGAGGATACAACTCAAACGCAACATGCGCTTATCATGGAGGAGTTCCGGGGCATTCCATTGAGCATTGTATGGCCCTGAAGCATAAGGTGCAAAGTCTAATTAATGCAGGCTGGCTAAAATTTGAGGAGAATCGCTTGTGAATCCTAACATTGACAAGCGACACCACACATGGGGCAGTTTTGAAAGCTGTTGTTAGATGTCTTTAATGACTCATCAGGATTTTCAAGTTTATGCCATTATTATAAACAACAGTTACAATGCTAAATGAAATGGATAAATTTTACCTCTTTTTCCCTTATCCTCTCATAATTACATATTTGCTTCCACTGGAATGTGGGTGCAAGCCATTGGTTTGTTTGCTCAAGTGACATGCACTCCTGAGTTTGGACTTCCAAGACCGTTCAATCAGAAATTACTCGTGCTACACATTTGGTGAGGGTGCCGTAAAATGACGAATAAAGCAAAAAAAAAGTTCAAAAAGAAAAAGAAAAAAGCATTTGATTGACTATGTTTTCAAGTAAAAATATAGACATTCATGTGAGCTCATTTTATCATTCCTGAAAGTTTGTCTTTTTGAGAGAGAAGTGAGTTATCAAGAATAGGAGTCATTTGACTTAATCCGTCAATTGAAAAATCCTTCAACTATTTTCTCGTCCTTGAAAGTCCTTTTTGAGAATCAGTCACTTCTTTCATTCTTCCTTGCTACAAGGTTGTGAAAACAAGACAACGATTGATACCTCAAAGCCCTACACTGGGGCAATGAGGGGCACCATGCATAAACCTGAAGCAAACCTAGGGGAAGATTAGAATTTCTCACCCAATAGGTTCCCTGCTACAAGGTCATGATGAAAGACAACGATTGGTACCTCAAAGCCTTACACTGGGGCAATGAGGGGCACCGTGCATGAGCCTCAAGCGAACCTAGGGGCAGATCAAAAGTTCTCACCCATCTATGTTTTTTAAACAAAAAAAGGGGGACAAACCCTGGGATTTCAATGGATTGATTAAACATTATACGACTCCATTGCCGTCACTCCAAAATGGTCAAGTGACAAAATCAAACAGAACATACACTTTGAGGGAATTCTCGGAGAGATTTGCAAAAGATAGGATAAGGTTGCATGAATTATCACCACTTTCAAAAGGACAATCAATCTGTGTTTTCCAAAAAAAATTAAATCAAAATCAAAATCACAAAATAGGGAAATAATGTCATGAACATTGTACAACTTTCCATTGCATTGCATTGTTTCATATGAAGTCCGCATTTACCAAATTTCACGACAAAGGTTGCATGCATCTGCATCCTTAAAAATCATGTTAACTGCATAGATTTCCTACATCTAATGTCCAATCTTTTGAATTTGGGATGACCGGCCCTCTCAATGAGTCAATCTCTTGCTTTCTCATAAGGTTGGACCCTTGGGTACTAGTAGCCTCACCTTCAGAGGACTACACATCCTCGCCTTCAGAGGGCTACACGCCCTCACCTTTAGAGGGCTACACGCCCTCACCTTCAGAGGACTACATGTCCTTGCCATCAGAGGGTCGCGTACCCTCACCTTCAGACGACTACATGTCCCCGCCTTCAGAGGACTACACATCCTCATCATCAGAGGGCTGCACGCCCTCACCTTTAGAGCACTACACATCCTCGCCATCAGAGGGCTACACATCCTCACCTTAAGAGGACTACACGTCCTCACCTTCAGAGAACTGCACGTCCTCGTCTTTAGAGGGCTGCTTGCCCTCGCCTTCAGAGGACTACACATCTTCGCCATCAGAGGGCTACACGCCCTCACCTTCAAGGGACTACACGTCCTCGCCATCAGAGGGCTGTAGCCCTCACCTTCAGAGGACTACACGTCATCGCCCTCAGAGGACTGCACGTCCTCACCTTCAGAGGACTACACGTCCTCACCTTCAGAGGGTTGCACGCCCTCGCCTTCCGAGGACTACATGTCCTTGTCTTTAGAGGGCTACTTGCCCTCGCCTTCAGAGGACTTCACGTCCTCGCCATTAGAGGGTTGCATGCCCTCACCTTTAGAGGACTACACGTCCTCGCCATCAGAGGGCTGCACGCCCTCACCTTCAGAGGACTACAAGTCCTCGCCATCAGAGTGCTGCACGCCCTCACCTTCAAAGGAGTACACATCCTTTCCTTCAGAGGACTGCACGTCCTCACCTTTAGAGGGCTGCACGTCCTCACCTTTAGAGGGCTGCATGCCCTTGCCTTTAGAGGACTACACGTCCTCGTCTTCAGAAGGCTACTCACCCTCGCCTTTAGAGGACTACACGTCCTCACCATCAGAGGGCTGCACGCCCTCACCTTCAGAGGACTACACATCCTCGCCATCAGAGGGCTGCACGCCCTCACCTTCGGAGGACTACACGTCCTTGCCATCAGAGGACTGCACGTCCTCACCTTCAAAGGACTGCACATCCTCACCTTCAGAGGGCTGCACGCCCTCGCCTTCAGAGGGATGCACGCCCTCGCCTTCAGAGGACGGCACATCCTCTCTTTAGAGGGCTGCATGTCCTCGCCTTTAGAGGGCTACGCGTCCTCACTTTCAGTGGGCTCCATATCCACACCTTAAGAGAATTTAAGGTCCTTTGCCCTTAAAATCTTAACCGAGACTTGCGCTCCCAGTTAAGGGGCCAGTAGTTTCCTTTTATCAGTTCCTGGGCCACCCCCTGATATTGGAGGGCGACCAACTAGCAAGCACAACCAGAGAGGGAGGCTATCACACAGCTTCTATGCATACCGGGGCAAGATTTCAGCCGAGCCGCTGCAATGAGACGAGTGCGGATCATGCGCACCAACATGACCACTCTTACATAGATATGGATGACGTTGCTACTTAGCAACATTCTGCCCAGCGACCGCAATGCCGATCTCCCCCTGCGGAAGTATCAGTTGGTCTGTGCCATCCCGACATAGGTAAGTATGCATATGGTTCAACTAATTTCTGATGCCATCTACTATTTGTAGGGATCGCGCCCACAAGACACCCAGTGGACCTGAAGGAGCCCAATAGGGCCCTGGGGTTTCCAGCTCTGGTTACGGGCCTCTGTCAGTCCTACAGGGTGCCCGTCCCCCCCAGGAAGGTCATGCCATTGTGACATAGGTAAGTATGCACTTCTCTCAACTGATTTCTGATGTCATCTATTGTTTGTAAGGATCGCGCCCGCAAGACACCTAGTGGACCCGGAGAAGTCCAACAGGGTCTTGGGGTTTCCATCTCTGATTACGGGCCTCTGTCAGTTCTACAGAGTGCCTGTCGCCCCTAGCAAGGTAATCAGGCCCTCTACTAAACGAGCTTTCATGAAGAAGTACTGTGCCCCCAGGCAGGCGCAGGGCGAGACACCACAGCAGCCTGGGATGGCCGGCAGTGGGCAATAGACGCACCGCCGCCACCTCCAAAGCCCCTCAGCTCATCTACAAAAGCTGGAGCGTTGCCTACGACTCATGGTCGACCAACAGGCGACCAACTCCAAAGCCAAATGTAAGCAAAAGTGCTAGGTCCGTGACTGACAAGTCATCACGCGTCCAGCTCAAGACGTTAAAGAAGCGCTACTAGGAGGCAACCTAATACCTTTTAAATTTCTGCTTGTTATTTGATCACCTTTTGTTTCTCAAGTCATAGTTGGAGATACCTAGTTGCTCATGATCCTAGGAATTTAAATAAAACAAGCAAAAGCTCGGAAGGTAGTCATACCTCACTATATATATATATGTATGTATGTATGTATGTATGTTTAGGTAGCAAGATACCTTGGATAGCATGTATATAGCAAAAATACCTTACAAAAATATACACATGTTTAGGTAGCAAAATACCTCATGAAAAAAAAAGAAAGAAAAAACACAAAAACAAACAAGAACAAAAAATATATCTTTCGGCTGAAAAAGCCAGCACGTTTTTGAAAAGAATTAACTTCCAACCTTTCTTTTGAAAAAGATTCATTGATCATAACACCAGTTTTTGAAAAAAATGTGTATGCACCTAAAGGGACTCGGAAGAATGCATGAATTGATAAAAGAACATATTTTGGAAACACTGGGTTGACTTAAATAGGGAAAATGAATCCTGAACCCTAGTGTCACATGACCATAAAAACTTAATGCTTGAGTGTCCACATGGGTGTATGCATGACCAGTTTTGCATAAAATTTCCTAATCATCATTGTTGCATGTGTATCATGGAAATAATGTGGGACATACCCTTTATCCCTAAACCACTGGCCAAACCAACACCCTGACATATATCATGTCCAGCTGTTCTACAAGCCTTGAGCCAAGACTTCAAACCACCATAAACCTTGACCCAGGATGAGAATTTCCATCCCTGTCCTCGGAAGACGGAACAATGGGGTCTCCCAAGAAAAAAGTCATTCACTATTGAGCTGCTAACACGCTTCCAGAACAAAGGAAGTTCCCGATCAAAGATTGGAAGAAAACAAAAGAAAAAGAGAAATCCCCGATCAAAGATCGGGAGAAAACAAAAGAAAAGGAAAAGTTCCCAATCGAAGATCGGAAGAAAACAAAAGAAATATACAGAAAGGCCTTCAGAAAGGACAATGTTTGAATTGTCACAAGCAAATAAGAAAAGAAAGGAAACCACGACTTGAAGTGGTCCTCCCCCTTTGATTGCCAGCCAAAATCTCGTGCGCTAGCGACTTTTTTGCCTCGCACTAAACAAAAATAGAAAAGGGAAAGGCCAAAGCACTCAAAGCCAAATTCCCCTCCAAAACACCATTCCCAAAAAAGTCCTATTGATCCATGATCATGCATATAATCTTTGATTTGATAGGAAATGATTTGCAAAATTAAGTTATGACATATCTATGGTTCGGAATTAGGATGAAACACTTACCTGTGTGAGATTGATACACTTTGAGTGATTTTCTTCTATTTTGTTGGACCCGGTGTTTCCTCTAAATGCTCGTTTAGAGACGAATCACTAACATCCAAAATCTCATTTTTTATGGTTGTGAGAAAATTTCATCAGCATACTCTCCTTCCCCAATAGGCACATTGTTTTTCAACAAAAATTATATGTTGCTCTGATCAGTTGGAAGTTTTGTTTCTTTACTAAAGCATGTTCACATTTTAGTTAAAGAACACCGAGACTATTTTAGTCCCACACAGTGAGCAAGAACTACGAATATCTGAGTTCCTCATCGCAAATTGAGGATAGTAGGAGCAAAAGCCCTGCTTTTGTCGACCACCCTACCTTTTGCTACCGTGACCCAAGAGTTCGGTGGCATGCAGAGACACCTGACGGTAACCCGCACACACCCTTTGCTATCCAGTGACCCGAGAGTCCAATAGCATGCGGAGACACCTTACGATTATCCACACCTCGTCATTCGGAGACCCCAAGTCGGATTGACAAGCAAAGACCAATGTGGTCATCTGCACCCTTTCCGGATATGTCAGCATCTTCCGGTAGAGACTATTTTAGTCTCACCCTTCTCTAGCTAGAACTACGTAGGTATGAGTTCCTCGTCACAAATTGAGGATACGTAGGAGCAAGAGCCTTGCTTTTGTCGACCGCCCTACGCTTTCTGTTATCCTGACTCGTGAAGTCAGGTGACGTGCGGAGATACACAAGTAATTCTCTGCACAGACAATTTCTGTCAATACTAACCCGTGAAGTTAGGGGGTAGGCGGAGATACCCAAGTGGTTATCCGTATAAACACTTTTTTTGCTATCCATAAGACTCAAAGCACAATAGCATGCAGAGACTAACATCATCTTCTGCACTATTTGTCAATCACGACCAACGAGCCCATTGACACGCAGAGATTTACGTCGTCTTCTGCGCTGTCTCTCATACTGACCGGTGAAGTTAGATGACGTGCAGAGATACACAAGTAATTCTCCGCACAGACAATTTTTGCCAATACTAACCCGTGAAGTTAAGGGGCAGGCAGAGATACACAAGTAATTCTCCGCACAGACAATTTCTGTCAATACTAACCCGTGAAGTTAGGGGGCAGGCGGAGATACCCAAGTGGTTATCCGTATAAACATTTTTTCGCTATCCGTAAGACGTAAACCACGATAGCATGCAGAGACTAACGTCATCTTCTGCACCCTTTGTCAATCGCGGCCAACGAGCCCGTTGACACGCGGAGATTTACGTCGTCCTCCGCGTTGTCTGTCATACTGACCCGTGAAGTCAGATGATGTGCAGAGATATACAAGTAATTCTCCGCACAGACAATTTCTGCCAACACTAACCCGTGAAGTTAGGGGGCAGGCGGAGATACACAAGTAATTCTCCGCACAGACAATTTTTGTCAATACTAACCCGTGAAGTTAGGGGCAGGCGGAGATACCCAAGTGGTTATCCATATCAACACTCTTTCACTAGTTGTCTTCTGCACCCTTTGTCAATCGCGGCCAACGAGCACATTGACACGTGGAGATTTACGTCATCTTCCGTGCTGTCTGTCATACTGACCCGTGAAGTCAGATACAAGCGGAGATACACAAGTAATTCTCTGCACAGACAATTTCTTCCAATACTAACCCGTGAAGTTAGGGGGCAGGCGGAGATATACAAGTAATTCTCTACACAGACAATTTCTGTCAATACTAACCCGTGAAGTTAGGGGGCAGGCGGAAATACCCAAGTGGTTATCCGTATAAACATTCTTTCGCTATCCATAAGACTCAAAGCACGATAGCGCGTAGAGACTAACGTCGTTTTCTGCACCTTTTGTTGTCCTGACCCGTGAAGCCAGGTGACATGCAGGGTTACCTTATGGTTACCCGCACCTTTCGTCAACCAGGGGGTAAATGAGCCCGTTGACGTGCAGAGACTAACATCGTCTTTTGCACCTTTTATCATCCTGACCCGTGAAGTCAGGTGACATGCGGGGTTACCTTATGGTTACCCGCACCTTTCGTCAACCAGGGGCAAGCGAGCCCGTTGACGCGTAGAGACTAACATCATCTCCTACACCTTCTGTCATCCTGACCCGTGAAGTTAGGTGACATGCAAGGTTACCTTATGGTTACCCGCACCTTTCGTCAACCAGGGGCAAAGGAGACCGTTGACGCGCAGAGACTAACATCGTCTCCTGCATCTTCTGTCGTCCTGACCCGTGAAGTCAGGTGACATGCGGGGTTACTGTATGGTTACCCACACTGTTCATCAACCAGGGCAAACGAGCCCGTTGAGACGAAGAGACTAACATCGTCTTCTGCACCTACTGCCATCCAGGAACAGCGAGTCAGGTGGCAGGCGGATATACCTTATGGTCATCCACACCTTTCGTCAATGGAGGGGAATGAATTCGACGATATCAAGATGATGCTGGTCGTTCGGTTCTGATTATTTTCAAAAAATTTGCAGGTTTTACCCTCGTCGTCTGGAAACATTCAAGCTCAACGACGGGCGAGATTCTTCTCTACTGGGCAGGGATGATCGAGTGCAATGGCGTAGGGAAATGTCGTGGTTGTCCAACTTTGTCGCTTTCAAGACACTGAAGTTTGTTGACGCTTCTGATGCCTTTTATTTTCTTTCTGAATGACAAGTTCCGTTGGTGGGGATATTGATCGGCCGAATGATGTTCCGCTCAAAAGAAATTAGTATCTTATCTTTACTTTTCTTTTATCTCCAATAAAAGATAAGTAAAGAGGGGCAACTGTCATACCCTAATTTAATCCAGGGACCATTGTTTGGTGGCATGCAACCTTTGCTTGACCGCTTCGAGGTACTTAACACCCATCGTTAGGAAATCTGTGAGGTTCCGCGACATGCCGGAAGTTGAAAGGAAGCATTGTTGTGCAATTCGTAAAGCTCTGCAATATTCTGGAGGTAAAAAAGGGTATTGCTGCGTAATCCGTAAGGTTTCGCGACATTCCAGAAAGAAAATAAGTGTCGTTACATAATCCGTAAAGTTTTGTAACGTTACGGAAAAGGAATCAGCAAAAAAAGAAAATGGGGTGTATTTAGTAAAAAGGGGTGTGCAAAAAGCAACCAGCCCCACTTGGGCCTTCCAGGGTGTTCCAACAGAAGGCAGTGCCTTCTGGTGGAAGCAACCCAGCTCGCCTGGGTGAGCTGGGCGGCAACCACCTCCCTCTTTTCCCCTATAAATAGGGGAAAGAGGGCTGAGTAATTTCGTTGAGCCCTCTGGTATTTAGGATTCTCTTGAAATTAGTGAGAAAAATTGTTTCTGTGAAGAAAATCCATGCCGAAGCGCTTCCGTAACGCTTCCAAGACGTTTCCGTGAGCGATTTCGTGAAGATTCTTCACCGTTCTTCATCGTTCTTCGTTCGTTCTTCGGTCTTCAACCGGTAAGTCCCGAAAATTGAATCTTTCAATTCATTCTATGTACCCTTAGTGGTCCCCACTTGTTTCGCGAGCTTTTATTTTCATTTCGTTTGTTTTCCGTACCCCCTTTTGACGTGCTTTAACCATTTATTTAAGCCGTTTTCTCGACTAGTAAATAATAAAATGAATTTCCACCGATCATTTGAGTTGTAATATCGTTTAATCTCTGTTATAATAAAATCCAACCAATCTTTCACGCCGTAACCACGTTTAAAACCAAAAGAGGCAAAATAATAATAAAATAATCAAATATCTTTGAATAAAATATTCAAAAAAATCAATCGGACGCTTTTCTTCGGCATTTTTCTTAATTGAATTGACTAATAACCAAAGTGAAACTAAAGCTAAAATCAACTCACAAATCAAGCTTTTTCCATAAAAAAAACACTTAAAAAAACCGTCTTAAGGTCCAACGCCTTAAATGGTCCTCTTTGCTTTTATTGGTTAACGTGGACTTTCGAAAGCCAAAAAGTGAACATGTAACTTTGTCACTACTTTCAGAAACCAAGAGATCATTAATGGCCCAATGCCTTAATGTTTCTCTCCTTTCAAAAGAATCAAAAGATCGTTTAAATGGTCCAACGCCTTAAACGACTTTTTGTTTGGTCACAATATATCTTGCAAAAAAGATAAAAACAACTTAACCAACGTTCAGTTCTCAAAGAACTACGTAGGTCTGATTTCCTTATCACAATTGAGGAATCTTAGGAGCAAGGGAAACACCCTTGTCGACCACAAAAAGATAAAAAAAAATACAAAAGGCATAAAAAGAAATAAAAACGTAAAAAGGAAAATAAAACAAATTGAAGTCATATTTGCACACTTGATTAAAGGCTGTCGTCCCTTGTGACGGACGCGTGGGGTGCTAATACCTTCCCCGTGTGTAAATACAACTCCCGAACCTTTCACACTTAAAAGTTCGTAGACCACACCTTTATGGTGGCGACTCCACATATTTTCCTCCCTTGGAAGACGCACCCATAAACCCTTGTGTCGCCCTCCCGCCAAAGGGTAGGTTGCGACATCATGCATAGCATAAGTGTGCCCTAATCATTCATCTCTGTCATACCCTAATTTCGTCCGGGGACGATCATTTGCAAACATTTGGATTCTTGTTGGCCGAATTGAGCTGCTTAACACCAATTCCTGCACATTCCGTAAGGTTTTTCAATGTTTCAGAAGGAGATGTGCAAAATACCCAAAATGGGAGCAAAAGGGTCACTTTTGGGGCATTTTTCAGCCCCTGAGCCATCTAGATAACTTCATGATGAAGTAACCAGCTCGCTTGGGCGAGCAAGTTACTTTAGGATGAAGTTATCAGCTCGCCTGGGCGAGCTACCTTCATCCCAAATGGCTTGTTTTTCTATAAATAGGCGTAGGAAGGCTGAAGGAAGAGGGTCCCTGAGTTCCCTGAAGTCTAGAGGTACAAAAAGAAGAAGAAAGAAGAGAAAACAAGGCCGAAATGCTTCCGAATTGCATCCGTGATCGATTCCTACAACGTTCGTCGTTCGTTCTTCTTTCTTCATCCGGTTAGTGCTTGCTTTAAGGATTTAAATTTTGTTTATGGACCCTTAGGGGTCCCCTTTAATCTTTGCGCATCTTTATCTTCATTCTTCATCCGTGATCTTTTTCTTTGTTTAAAGCGAGTTTCGACCGATCGTTCATACCGTAATCTTGTTTAATCACCATTAAAATAAAATTCGTCCGATCATTTTTGTTGTAATCTCACTTAATCATTGTTTAAATGAATTTCAACTGATTGTTTGTGTTGTAATCTCACTCAATCACTGTTTAAATAAGTTTCGACCGATTGTTTGTGTCGTAAACTCTTTTCATCGATATAAAATAAGTTTTTACCGACCATTAGCGCCACAAGTTATCTCTAAAAAAGGATTGAAGATTAATGAGCCAAAACCAAATAAAACCAACTCATAAACTTCTTCATTTCATAAAAAGAATCAAGAGATCATTCAAAGGTCCAATGCCTTAATGATTCTTGCCTTTCAATCTTGAGAAGATCGTTTCAAGGTCAAACGCCTAAACGACTCTTTCTCCTCTTTTCAAAAATCAAGAGATCATTCAAAAGTCCAACGCCTTAATGGTTTTCTCCTCCTTTCAAAAATCAAGAGATCGTTCAAAGGTTCAGTTCCTTAATGATTCTCTCTTTTCAAAAATCAAAAGACTGTTTCAAGGTCCAATGCCTTAAACGACTTTTGCTCGGTTGAAATCAATCTTTCAAAAAAAGATAAAAAACAATTTAACCAACGTTCAGTTCTGAAAGAACTACGTAGGTCTGATTTCCTCATTGCACCCGAGGATATGTAGGAGCGAGGGCAATACCCTTGTCGACCCCAAAAAAGTAAAAAACATAAAAAGGTGAAAAACATAAAAAAAGCATAAAAAGGGAAAATACATGAAAAGCATAAAAGGGAAAATAAATAATTTTGAAGTCATGTTTTGTACACTCGATTAGAGGTTGTCGTCCCTTGTGATAGGTGCGTGGGGTGCTAATACCTTCCCCGTGCGTAAATGACTCTCGAACCCTCATTTTCAAAATACGCAGACCTTGACCTTTTCCATTTTTGGTTTTTCTAGCGTTTTCCTCAAATAAATGTTGGTGGCGACTCCACGCGTTTTCCGTCAATGGAAGATGCACCCTTGGCCCATCCGAGAGGCCTTTTCGTGCCCCCGCTGAAGGGGCAGGTTGCGACAATCTCTATGATAGGTTTTTGAAGTATTGGCAATCAAAATTTCTATTCTTGTAAACATAGGGTCGAACCAAGCACATTCTTTTAAGAAAAGGTTTTCATCAAATCAAGATCAAGTATGGAGGTAACCAGCTTGCAAAAGTTGGGGAAGAAGATGGATCGAGTTACATAATCGAGACACTCAAAATTGAACAAGCAAACTCTGGGAAAATTAAAATAGCCATAACTTTTGACTCAGATGACCAATTGAGGGCAGTGGAGCATTTAATCGCAATGCCTTATGCATGCGATATCTAACAAGGTGTGCCCAGTCAAGTTGACGCCCGGTATGAAAGGCCCACATGATAACAAGATCTTCCTCAGAAACTTGGGCAAGATTGGAAGATCGTGGAAGCAAAATCCGCACAATCAGATAATGAAGGATGCGGCTTTCAAAAGCCAATGAATCGGCAAGAAGGCGTCCGGTCATATCCGCATGGTTGGTGCAAACCAACTGGTGGGCATCATGTGCAGAGAAATCAAATTTCCAATCGTCATTCAGTGTACCTTCAAATGGTACACCGTCACTGGACAATTGGGTTAAGTGATGGAAAAGGGATTGGTCAATGACCATTTTTATCCCAAAAACCTCAGAAATCAAAGTGTTGTCCTGAATTTCAAGGTTACAATAAAAAGCTTTAACCAATTCAGGATAAACTGGCAATTGTAATGACATGAAAGGTATGAGACCTAAATTCTGAAATGCCTGAATGCAATCAAAACTTTCAGCAGAAAAGAATTCCATATCTATGAACTTAGGGTCGATAATGGTATGAGATGAGAAAAGGTTTGAGTACCATTTCTGCTGTTCTTCGGAAGAAAACAATGTGGAAGAGGATATGGAGGGTGGAATTGGTGTTGTGGATGCGCTGGTGGCTCCAGAACGATGAGCTCTTGAAGCCGAAGCGGAGGTGGATGAACCCTTATGTTTCTTTGATGATTCTGCCATATGATGGAGTTTTTGCAAATTTCAATCGGTGAAATCAAAAGAAAAATGAAAAAGAAGAAGATTTCAAGTTATAGGAGTCGATTTGATGAAGAAATGAGTAAGATAGGAAGGTTTGGAGGTTTGGGAATGGAGGAACGTCGCAAGGGGGAAGAGGCTGCGCAGGGGTTTCTGAAAAATGTGGTATTTATAGACCAGGAAGCATTGTAATCGATTACAAGTAATGGTAATCGATTACAGGTGGAGGCAGCCTACTGGTAATCGATTACATGAATACTGTAATTGATTACAGGCCATCTGTTCTAGTGTAATCGATTACAGTATTCATGTAATCGATTACCAGAACAAAACAATAGCCTTTTCCTAAAAGAAAACTTATTTCTTAGACTAAAAACTTATACTATCTTAAGAGTTAATTATACCAACAAGAAAAGTAAAATAAATTAATCATAAACAAGCGTCATACTTAATCAAAACACAATCAATCAACCATAGTCAAATAATTGTTGCTTCATCCATAAAATCTATGCACAACAAGTGCCGGCAGAAATATATTCTGCTTCAGCAGTGGATAAAGCAACACTGTTTTGTTTCTTACTATGTCATGAGACAAGAGCAGATCCAATGAATTGACAAGTTCCACTTGTGCTCTTTATATCAGTTTTAGATCCGGCAAAGTCAGAATCAGAATATCCTATTAAGTTACATGTTGAGTTCTTAGGATACCATAATCCTAAATTGATTGTTCCTAATAGATATCTCATTATTCTCTTTACTGCACTCAAATGTGATTGTTTGGGGTTGGATTGAAACCTAGCACACATGCATACACTAAACATAATATCAGGTATACTAGCAGATAAATAAAGAAGAGATCCGATCATACCTCGATACTGTTTCATATCTATAGATTGACCAGATTCATCTTTATCTAAGTAACAGCTAGTGCTCATCGGTGTAGCCATGTGTTTTGCACTTTCCATCCCAAATCTTTTGATCAATTCCTTGCAGTACTTGGCTTGATTGATGAAGATACCTCCTTGAGTTTGCTTGATTTGTAATCCCAGAAAGTACTTTAGTTCTCCCATCATTGACATTTCAAATTCACTTTGCATATCAAGGGAGAACTCCTTGCACAATGAATCATCAATAGATCCAAAAATTATATCATCAACATATATTTGAACCAACAAAATATCATTATGATTTCTCTTTATAAACAATGTGGTATCCACTTTTCCTCTAGAAAATTCTTTTTCTAAGAGAAAATTGCTTAAACGTTCATACCACGCCCTAGGGGCTTGTTTCAAACCATAAAGAGCCTTTTGCAATTTATAAACATGATTTGGTTTATCCGGGATTTCAAAACCTGGGGGTTGTTCAACATATACTTCTTCTTGAATTAAGCCATTTAGAAAAACACTTTTAACATCCATTTGATAGAGCTTAAAATTCATTATGGATGCATATGCTAAGAGCATTCTAATGGCTTCTAATCTTGCAACTGGAGCATATGTTTCTTCATAGTCTACTCCCTCTTCTTGATTATACCCTTTTGCTACTAACCTAGCCTTATTTCAAATAATTATGCCATGTTCATCTAATTTATTTCTAAAAACCCATTTTGTTCCTATGACAGGATAATTTTCAGGTTTTTCTACTAGTTTCCACACATTGTTTCTTTCAAATTGATTCAGTTCTTCTTGCATGGCAATGATCCAGTTATCATCTACTATGGCTTCTTTTATATTTTTAGGTTCAATCATAGATACAAAAGCTATATTGTTGCAAAAATCTTTAAGAGAATGTCTAGTTGTTACCCCTTTTGATATATCACCAATAATGTTGTCGAGGGGATGATCTCTTGAGGCTTTCCATTCTCTTGGAAGTTCATTATTTGCTCTAACTCCATTATCTTGATAATCCTCATTGCTTCCTTCATCTTTTTCTTTAGAGTCATTTCCATGAATATGTGTATCTTCTAGGGAATCTGAAATATCATCTAAAAGATCCTTCCTTGGAAGAATGGCATTAGACTCATCAAAGGAAACATGTATAGACTCTTCAATTGTCATGGTTCTTTTATTATATATTCTATAAGCTTTACTATGCAGAGAATATCCAAGAAAAATACCTTCATCTGACTTAGCATCAAATTTTCCTAAGTTATCTTTTCCATTATTCAATACAAAAACATTTACAACCAAAGATATGAAGATGTGAGATGTTTGGTTTTCTGCCATTGAACAATTCATATGGAGTTTTCTTTAAAATGGGTCTTATTAAAGCCTTATTTAAAATGTAGCATGTAGTGTTAACGGCTTCAGCCCAAAAGTATTTTGGAAGAGGAGTATCATTTAATAAAGTTCTAGCAATCTCTTCCAAAGATCTATTTTTCCTTTCAACAACACCATTTTGTTGAGGGGTTCTTGGTGCAGAAAAGTTATGCTCAATCCCATGCTTATCACAAAATAATTCAAATTCTTTATTTTCAAACTCACCCCCATGATCACTCCTAATAGATATAATCTTGAGATTTTTCTTATTTTGAATGATTTTTGCAAGTTTTCTAAATGCTTGAAATGCATCATTCTTATGAGTGATAAAAAGAGTCCATGTGTATCTAGAATAATCATCAACTATAACAAGAGCATAGTAACTTCCTCCAAAACTCATGATTCTGGAAGGACCAAACAAATCCATATGTAGTACTTGTAAAGGTTGCGTAGATGAAACTATGTTTTTAGATTTGAAAGAAACTCTAGTTTTTTTCCCTTTTGACATGCATCACATAGCCTATCTTTTCAAATCTTAGTTTTGGCAAACCAACAACTAAATCTTTTGATATTAATCTATTTAAGTGTTCCATGTTTATATGTGCAATCCGTTTATGCCACAACCATGGATCATCATCTTTACTAAGAAAACATTGATTATTATCTAGTTTTTGACTTAAGTCTATCATGTAAACATTGTTGACTCTAAAACCTATATGCTTTATATTCGTATCATGTTTATGTTCAATGACACACTTTTGAGAATCAAATGATACCAGATAGCCTTTGTCACATAATTGACTTACACTAAGCAGACTATGTTTAAGACCTTCAACAAGTAGAACATTTTCAATGGAGGTTGAAGAATTTGTACCTATTTTTCCAACTCCAAGAATTCTACCTTTGTTGTTGTCACCATAAGTTACATGTCCGCTTTTCTTGGGAGAGATATGTGTGAATTTTGATTCGTCTCCCGTCATATGTTTTGAGCATCCGCTATCTATGTACCACTTTTTCCTCAAGGGTTCCCACAAAATCAAGGTTGTAACTTAGGTACCCAAACTTTATTGGGTCCTTGTGTGTTAGTATGAATAACAGATCCTTTTGGGACATAAATCATTTTAATATTGTTACAATTTCTTCTAAAATAGCATGTAGATGTGCCATGCCCTTTTCTTCCACAGTAAAAACATGTGATAGAACTAGAATTATATTTTTGTGTGGAAGTAGAGAAGTTTTTATGAAAGTTTTGTTGTTTTTCAGATTTATATCCTAGTCCAGCCTTATTGGAGGCATGTCTTTGTTTTCCTAATATGACATCTAAATTATTTTTACTATAAGAAAATTTTGCAAGTGGGTTTTTCAACTCTTTAATTTCTTTTTCATACTTTTCACAACAACTACAAGAATCTGACATTTTCTTGTCAGAAATAGTAGAGATATGAACTTTTTCATTTGGTTTAGAAATTTAGATTTCATTTCTAAGATGATCTAGTTCTGTTTAATTTTGAAATTTCATTTTCTAAATTTGAGATTGTTTTCTTAGAAGATGAAACTAACGTTGCAAGTTTAATTGACTCTTTATGCAGATCAGCAAATGCATCTTGCAATTCATCAAAAGAAATAGATAGGTTATTTGAAGATGTTACCTCTTCATCACTTTCATAACTTTTAGCCATAAGGCAGAGGTTTATCTCTTCATTTTCTGAATCTTCAGAAGATTTCATATCGTTTTCATCCCATGTAATGTATGCTTTCTTCAATTTCTTTTCACTAATATTTTTCTTTTCAGACTTCTCCATCTTTTTCTTGAAGATGGGACAATCAACCCTCAGATGTCTAGATTGATTTCACTCAAAGCATTTTAGAGTAGAGGATGAAGTTTTTGTCCTTCTTTTAGATTTAAAGTTGGGTCGCTTTTGATTTCCTCTGACTCTCAGGAACTTGTTGAACCTTTTTACAAAAAGACTAATATCTTCATCATTATCCAAGTCAATTGAATCTTCTTTATCATTGTCTTCTTGGATTGCAGATGAGGCTTTAAATGAGATTCCCTTCTTCTTCTTATCAGTTTCTTCATGCTGATTTAATCTCAATAATTCCATTTCATGCTCCTGCAATTTTCCAAATAACGTAGCAAGAGACATACTAGACAAATCTTGAGATCCTGTGATGGCTGTAACCTTTGGTTGCCATTCTCTATTAAGACATCTTAAAACTTTATTTACTAGATCTTCATTTTGAAAAGTTTTTCCTAGAGATGCAAGATGATTAACTATGTGTGTGAACCTCTTTTGCATGTCTTGTATACTTTTATTTACATTCATCCTAAATAGTTCATATTCATGAGTTAATGTGTTTATCCTAGATCTTTTAACATCTGTTGTGCCTTCATGTGTTACTTGTAGTGTATCCCACATATCCTTAGCACTTTTACAATTTGAAAGCCTAAAGTATTCATCTATTCCTAGGGCAGATGTAATAATATTTTTGGCCTTTAAATTATATTGTACTAATCTTCTTTCTTCCTCAGTCCAATCTGCTCTAGGTTTTTCTATTGTTGCACTTCCGGCCACTATAGAGGGAACATAAGGTCCATGTTCTATGGCTTCCCAAATATTTAAATCTATTGCCTCTATAAAAATTTGCATGCGGGTTTTCCAATAATGGTAACCCACTCCATTAAAGATGGGAGGTCTATTTATAGAATTTCCCTCGGGAAACAAGTAGTTTGATGATGCCATAATTCTTGAAGCTTCTAAACTTTATACAAGAATGAAGCTCTGATACCACTTGTTAGACAAGTGGCCTCAGATATCTTAAGAAGGGGGGGTTGAGTTAAGATATCACAAACTATTTCCCCAATTAAAATTTTATTTCACTTTCTATTCAAGTTATAAATTCCCTTAAAAATGAATTTCTTAAATATTGATTCAAATAGAGCAATTTGAATATGAATATAAAACAATAATAAATAAAGGAGTTTAAGGGAAGAGAGAATGCAAACTCAGATTTATACTGGTTCAGTCACACCCTTGTGCCTACGTCCAGTCCCCAAGCAACCCGCTTGAGAGTTCCACTATCTTGTAAAAGCCTATTACAAGATCTGAACCACACAAGGACAATCCTTCCTTTGTGTTTAGATTTCTTTACAACAAGAGACCCTCGGTCTCTTAATTCTTTTTTCTGAATAAAGAAGAAGTAATCTCTCTTGAAAGAGATAGATTGAACAATTTGAGCACTCAAATAATTCCTTATTGAATCACAAGTGTTTTGGCCAAGGAATTTTTAAGAGGATGAAACAATTTTGCTTTTTAAGAGGATAAGACCTTTTTGTTCTGAAAAACTCTTAGCAAATTCGTGTCTCAAGTCACATATATATAATCCTTTGATGGCCATTCAAGAACCAAATAAAAAGATGTGACTGATGAGAATATTTTCTGAAAATCTGCTCTGGTAATCGATTACAGTATTTGTGTAATCGATTACAAGCTTTAAAATTTGAATTAAAACGTTTAATAATTGCTGGTAATCGATTACCATATATGTGTAATCGATTACACAGTGCAAATTTTAAATTCAAATTTTAATAGCTGTTGTAAATCAGTTTTGGCCACTGGTAATTGATTACATCCTCTGGTAATCGATTACCAGAAAGTAAATCTCTTGAAAAAGATTTTTTAACTTAAATTTCTTGGCCAAACCTTTTGCTACTTCAATTGGAATTCCCTTCCTATTTAATATACTCTTTCTAAGACTCTAGAGATTGTCTTGATCCTCCATCTTGGATATCTTTGATTTCTTTGTCTTGAATAAAGCTTTGAGAAACATGTGATCCTTTGGCATCATCAAAACATTCAGCTTGATCCTTTGTCTACAAGCTGTGCTTGATCCTCAAGAGAAAACAACACTAGAGACTTAGCCTTCCATTAATCAGTAGAAAACGAAATTGAAGATTGAAGCAGAAAACGAAATTTTATTGCTACGTGAATAGTAAAAATTGGAATTGCAAAACCTAAAATTATTCTTTCTCCCTAAAACAAAAAGGACCCTAAGCTAAAACCTTGGTGTTGTTATATAGGTTCTCAGACCCCAAAGCATATAAATTTGTTTTAAGTCCAAGCCCAATTCCAAATTCAAGCCCAATTGCTTATAATTATCTTGAAATTAAATTAAAAACACAAAACTAGTCCAGTGGGTCCAAATGATAAAACTGCATAATTAATTGGAGAATTAAGGCTAATCAGTAATTAAAATGCTAACAAAAAGGGTTAAGAAATAGGAGAAAATGATGACACATCAGGGCATAAGGGAGATTCTTGCTTAATTCATCCAGGTCTACCACACGATATGGAGACATGTCCAACAGTGGAGGAGTTGCTACAGCAGATGATGGATCATGGCCAGCTCGAGGTCAGCAACGAGAGCGGGGATGAGTGACATGTCTGCATGCAGTCCACGAACAAGGAGAGTCCCAAGAAGCCTAAGCATTTGGTGATACATTTTACCAGGGGTGCTGTTCCCCAAAAACACCAGGGCCCTATGATGTTGTCAGGTAGTAAACCTGTCCCCTTCCTCTATAAGAACAGCAAGGCAGTCCCATGGAGGTATGCTCCTCCAAGGCCAAGTGAGAGGAAGGATGATACTGCCAGTATTGACTCTCTTTTGGCAAAAGTAAGCAATATCATCGGACTATGCAGTGTGACCCACATCGGTCACATCTTTGCGACGCCTGACTTGTTGGCACGGCCCACAAACGACAAAGGAAAAGCAAAGGTGGTTGAAGAACCGACCAGCGAAGCAAGTCCTACCCTGGAGGAGGATGATGGAAGCTTGCTTGTGGAGCTTCTATGGAGGCTGGATCTTTGAGCTTCAATGAGGTCCTTTAATGGTGATTTTCCACCATGGAGATGCAGTGGAAGACAAAGGAGAAGAGGTGAGAGGAGGCGCCATCCACTAGGGAATAAGCCATGGAAGAAGGAGCTTCACCACCAAGATGAGCCTTGGATAAGAAGCTCGGAAGGATGCTTCAATGGAGGAAAAGAAAGAGGGAGAGAAAGAGAGAGGGGGGAGCACGAAATTGAAGGAAGAAAAAGGGAGAGAAGTTAAACTTTGAGTTGTGTCTCACAAGACTCTCATTCATCAAAGTTACAACAAGTGTTACACATGCTTCTATTTATAGACTAGGTAGCTTCCTTGAGAAGCTTTCTTAAGAAAACTTCCTTGAGAAGATTCTTTGAAAAAACTTCCTTGAGAAGCTAGAGCTTAGCTACACACACCCATCTAAAAACTAAGCTCACCTCCTTGAGAAGCTTCCTTGAGAAGCTAGAGCTTAGCTACACGCACCCATCTAAAAACTAAGCTCACCTCCTTGACAAAATACATGAAAATACAAAAAAAAGTCCCTACTACAAAGACTACCCAAAATGCTCTCAAATACAAGGCTAAAACCCTATACTACAAGAATGGCCAAAATACAAGGCCCAAAAGAAGGAAAAACCTAATCTAATATTTACATAGATAAGCGGGCTCATAGTTAGCCCATGGGCCCAAAATCTACCCTAAGGCCCATGAGAACCCTAAGGTCTTCCCTTGGATCTCTGGCCCAATTTACTTGGAGTCTTCTATCCAATGCCCTTACGAGATAGGATTGCATCATTCCCTCCACCTTGGAAAGGATTTCACCTCAAATCCCGATGTTCTTCATACTCTGGGCTCCTTCCCTCGAGACCTGTAAAAAAAAAAAAACATATGTATTAGTGGTGTTTGGTATGTTGAAGTAAGGTAAGGTCTGAAAACCCATTTCCTGGGCATCTTCCCATGAAGGAACATGGTTCCTCACCAAGTCAATGAGTGGTGCTACAAGTATAGAAAAATATGGGACAAATCTTTTGTAAAAGTTTGTTATGTCATGGAAACCCCAAATTTTTCTTATACTTGGTGGAGTGGGTCACTCAGGAATGACCTTTATTCTCTTAGGGTCCGTGGGAATCCCTTGATCACTATTTAAAAAATTAAGAAAAGTAATGCAAGAAAATGTACCTTTCTTTGTATTTTGGTGTTGATTATTCCTACAAAAAAGTACGACAAACCTAAGGTATCCCATATGAGCACCTAGGTTTGTATTAAAACCAAAAATAAGAACAAACCTACCTAATGAGTCCCTATGTACACAAATTATGGCGATGTTGGGTGCATGAGTGATTTTACAAAAGAGGGTTGCAACACTCAACACATTCATCATATCACTTATTTTAGGGATTTGGTGCCTAATAATACCCATTTTGGGCACCAACAAAGCACAAGGATTTAAGCTCTTACGAACCAAACCCTCATCCAACAACTTCTTTACTTGAGGAATAACCTCAAGCCCAAGAGGTGTGGCAATGCTAGCAAGTGTCTTTTTACAAAAGAGAAAATGTGGAGGTTGTCTAAGAGGAAAATTTTCTTTAATGTTTGTCTTTATTGTAAAATGAGTTTCCTTCTTAGCTAACCTCTTGGAGGAGACACTTACCTTCTTACACTTCTCTTTAACCACTAATGGTTGTCCTTCTTCTTGGGGGTAGATTTCTTCACTAGATTCTTCCCTTTTTGCTTCTTCACTTTCACTATAGGAAGGTGAAGTAGTAGCCTCATCTTGACTACTATAAATGTCTTGGCCCCTCATAATCATGGTTTTCGTGGTAGGGCATTGAGAAGTCATGTGTCCTCTTCCAAGACATTTAAAGCACTTTATAGAGCTAGTTTTCTCTTGCATACTAGCCTTAGGGGCTTGCTTTTCTATTGTATTCCCCTTACCATCTTTGGGCTTAGAAGGTGTCACCCCTAAGATGCCTTGACCTTGGTCTTTCTTTGGATAAGAGTGAGAGCCATAAGATTTTGAAGTAGACTTCTTTTTAAGTTGTTGCTCTACCCTTATTTCCCAAACTAAGTTAGCCTCTACATTGTCCTTCCCATGGAAGTATGAAAGGTTAATGTTAGCCTCTGAGGCTTTCTTTCCTTTTCTCTTCTATGGAAGTGAGGTCTAAGATGTGACCTATGCCTTCCTTTGTAATAGTCACGAAGTTCTTCAATTAGGCTCTTGCAAGAGTTATGACTACTATAGGAGGCATGTTTTTCTCTTTTCATTTCTTTCATTATTTTTCTTCTTTCTTCCTCTCTTATTTTGTTTCTTTCATCTTGACTTATTTCTTCCACTCTTTTTTTCCTTTTTCTTTTCTCTCTTGTTTTTCTTTCCATAACTTGAGGGAACTCAACTCATCAAAGATTTTAGATAAAGGGTCTTTATGACTAGTACCTTCGCCATTAACACTAAATGAATGATGACTCATGTTGGTTCCTAAGTTGTGGTTCTTTCTTGTTGGAGGTTTGAAAACAAAAGGTAAAGGAAACTATGGTTGAAACTAGCCAAAATAAACTCTAAAAGAGGTGTGAAAGATAAGGGATAAAACTAATTGGTAAAAGGAAAGCTATCTAGGCGGTTTGACAATGGAAGGTAAAGGAAATAAGCTATGAAAGTAAGCAAGAAATGTAAACTAGGTGAATCCTAAGAGTGTTTGGATGACCACATTCAAGGTTTCCAACAAAACACTCACTATCCTAAGGAAAAATTGCCTAAAATTATTACACACAAATGGAAGTTTGGTAACCTATTGGAGGCTCCAAACACACTTCCAATGAAAGGTCTTTTTGTTACAAAACTCGAAAGCAATGAAGGTAAGTAAATTGCAAATTGCAAAATTACAAAACGGTCCTCAATTTTGGTGGTTGTTCTCTCTTTGGTGATTCACTCAATTTGGAGTGCTTCTTAATCCAATAGCTCTTAAGGTGGTTGGCCCCTTTCTTCTTGACTCAAATTCTTCAAGGGATGGCACCAATCCTCCTTCCAATTCCCTATATGGCAACCCACAAACAAGGAAACAAAGAGACAAGCAATAACCAAAGACAAAAAAATGAAATGAAAGCTAAACCAATGGAGTTTTAACAAGACAATTTTTCAAGGATTACTTAACAATTAAAGCAATGAAAAGGACATAGAAGCAAGCTAGGACTCAAAGAGAAACTTAGAATGGCTCTAGAGTAGAGTAAAAAAAACTAAAAAAAAAGACTCAACAAACCTCTAGCTTTGGCACTTGTTTTCACAGTAATTTTCAATTGAAATTTCGGAACTAAGATTGGTATAACATAGGCACTAATTATAGAATAAATTTTGAGCCAAAACAACAAGCACACTTCCCTTTCACTCTTTTTTTTCCTGGATACTGATTTTTCTGCCAACTTGTGTGATTTTTAGTATTTTTCATTTTATCCAAATCACTTGGTTCTTTTTGTATAACTTTTTCCAGATGTCTAGAAAATTCAGTAAAAATTTCAGCTCAAAATTCGAAGTAACCAATTCTCAGTAATTTTTACAAGTTTGTATGTCCAAGCTGCCAGCACCAGCGGTTTTTTTTTAAGCATGGTATATTGATTGCCTTGGGCTTACTTTCAACCTTCCTATGTATGTTGAACTCACTAGAATTGTTTACCACAGTTTTAGGGGTTCAATATTCACTTAGGATCAACATTTCAGCCAGCATTTCAATCACCAAGACTCAAATTCACAATAGACACAATCATAAGGAAACCTAAAAGTTCAAGAAAAGGTTCACAATCAAAGACTCTCTAAGAATTTTGCATGAACATGTTAAGGACTAATCAACATGAAAGATTTGACTCAAATCAAATAATAGGCTAAGAGAATTTCATACACTCATGAACAAATGAGTTAGACAAAGAAACAAGAAAATAAAATTCAGCACAACATAAGAAATCTTATGTGACTAGTTTCATGACTAGACATGACTTCTATGACAAAACTACAATAGGTGAACAAGTCACTCTAGATTTTTGAGGTTTTCTTATACTTTAATATTTTTGTAAGAATTTTATGGTTTAGGTTTCAGCCACAAAAAATAACAATACAAAACTCAAAGGAACCTAAACTCAACACAATTCATGGTTCAAGAACAAGAACAAGAAATTTGAACCATAGAAAATCAAATCTAGCTTCTATAGCAAGTTTAATCGGTGGAAACTCGAAAGAATCATGTTAACAACATTTAGCACTAGACATGTGAAGAGATACATGCAGAAAAATGAAGAAACAATAATGGAAGAGAAGGTAAAGCAAAAAACTTAATGGAGGTTTAAGGAGCACCTACTTGAAGCTCTTATGCTCTAATTACCACTTGATGGAAGTTTGCTTGTGGGGATTCAAATGGAGGCTGGATCTTTGAGCTTCAATGAGGTCCTTTAATGGTGATTTTCCACCATGGAGATGCAGCAGAAGACAAAGGAGAAGAGGTGAGAGGAGGCGCCATCCACTAGGGAATAAGCCATGGAAGAAGGAGCTTCACCACCAAGATGAGCCTTGGATAAGAAGCTTGGAGAGGATGCTTCAATGGAGGAAAAGAAAGAGGGAGAGAAAGAGATAAGGGGGAGCACGAAATTGAAGGAAGAAAAAGGGAGAGAAGTTGAACTTTGAGTTGTGTCTCACAAGACTCTCATTCATCAAAGTTACAACAAGTGTTACACATGCTTCTATTTATAGACTAGGTAGCTTCCTTGAGAAGCTTTCCTGAGAAAACTTCCTTTAGAAAACTTCCTTGAGAAGCTAGAGCTTAGCTACACACACCCCTCTCATAACTAAGCTCACCTCCTTGAGAAGCTTCCTTAAGAAGATTCATAAAGAAGCTATAACTTAACTACACATACCTCTCTAATAGCTAAGCTCACCTCCTTGAGATGAGAAGCTAGAGCTTAGCTACACATCCCCTATAATAGCTAAGCTCACCCCCATGGAAAAATACATGAAAATACAAAAAAAAATCCCTACTACAAAGACTACTCAAAATGCCTCGAAATACAAGGCTAAAACCCTATTCAACTAGAATGGCCAAAATACAAGGCCCAAACGAAGGAAAAACCTATTCTAATATCTATAAAGATAAGCGGGCTCATACTTAGCCCATGGGCTCGAAATCTACCCTAAGGCTCATGAGAACCCTAGGGCCTTCCCTTGGATCTCTGGCCCAATCTACTTGGAGTCTTCTATCCAATGCCCTTGCGGGGTAGGATTGCATCAGAGGATATGGTGGCAGGGAGGTTCGCCGAAAGGAAGGAAGGCTTCGGTGGAAAAGAGGTATCATTGGAGGAGGTCAACGAGTTCCTCCGCATTATCCAAAAGAGTGAGTTCAAGATAATCGAACAGCTCAATAAGACCCCAGCTAGGGTCTCCTTGCTAGAATTGCTCATGAGCTTCGAGCCTCACCAGGCATTGTTGGTTAAAGTTTTGAATGAGGCCCAAGACATCTCCGTCAAAGGTTTCGAGGGGATCATCAACAACATCACCGCCAATAACTACCTTACCTTCATAGAAGAGGAGATCCCGGCTGAAGGGCAAGGGCATAATAGGGCTCTACATGTCTCTGTTAAATGTATGGACCACATCATGGCCAAGGTCCTCATTGACAATGGCTCAAGCTTAAATGTGATGCCTAAAAGCACTTTAGAGAAGCTACCTTTCAACGCCTCTCACTTGAGGCCGAGCTCCATGGTGGTCCAGGCATTCGATGGCAGTCGCCACGAGGTAAGGGGGGAGATTGATATCCCAGTTTAGATAGGACCCCACACTTGTCAAGTTACCTTTCAAGTGATGGATATAAACCACGCCTACAGTTGCTTGTTAGGCCGACCATGGATACATGTTCGCAACCGGCTATTTCGATAAATAGGCGTCTGGTATCAAAATATGATTGTGGTTATGAACAGGTATTTAAACTATCTAGGCAAAAAGAAAGAAAATTACGCAAGAGAAATATTGTGTAAAAACAAGTATGCGCTTAGCTAAAATGATGCATCTTAAGTACAGAGGAGCATGCGCTTAGCTGATAACGACTCGCTTAGCGCTCACATTGCCGCAGGGAATTCAGCTTGGCGGCGATGACTCAAGCTTAGCCAAAGTGTATTGTGGGCTTAGCGATCAGGCTGCAGCTTAGCCAAATTCAAATCGAATTGAAGTTGGCTTAGCCCAGCCTTGGCTAGCTTAGCGGACCAAATCAGCCTCAGATGCAAGGGTTGATTGCTAAGCGCTTGAGACTCTCGGCTTAGCACATGATCAAAGACGCGCTTAGCGCGAGGCGTGCGCTTAGCGTAAGGACTGCTTTTCAACAAATATTTTCTAAGTTATTTTTCAGTCCCTTCCTCAACAAATTGAAACCCTTATATCTAACATTCAAGGATAAGCTGATATACTCCAAAGTACAGATTAAAAAGCAAGTTCCACATAATATATGCATGAAAAACAAAAATAGCAGAAATTAAAACTGGAAGCACTTCTTTAACGTCATTAGCTTGACGCATAGCTTAATACCTTCAAGGTGGCATGAAAGTCACATAGAACACATCTTCCTTGAAGTTTCGCCTTTTAGCTAGAAATTCCATGAACTTCATATAGTCTGGAAGTACATTCCAAATCATTTCAAGAAAGACGTTCGTGATTAAAGAAAGAATGGCACTTAAGGTTTCCTCATGTTCTCCTTGCCTTCCTTTCTTGACAATTAGTTGATGAGGAAGGCTATTGCTTTGGAGAATATTTTCTTGTTGGTTTTTTATTGTTGAGTACTTTTCCCATTGTTGTTGTGCTTGTTCCTCATCTTTCTCCTCATCTTTTTCTCTTGACTCATGCTACTTTACAGGGCTTTTCTTTTGAGCTTCTGATGCAATCCTCCCTAGGAAGGGACCAGACACTAGAGCCATGAGCAAGAGGCTCCAAGAGGATTGGGCTAGAGCTGCTGAAGAAGGCCCTAGGGTTCTCATGAACCTCACGGTAGATTTTTGAGCCCATGGACCAAGGTTGGGTCCAAATATCTTTGTACATATTAGACTAGGATGTCATTATATTTGATCCTTGTATTTAGGGCTCCATAATGTAGGTAGGGTACCCTAGAAATATAGGATTTTTCAGCCCTTGTATTTTAGGGCACCTAGACTAGTTTTTGTATTAGGGGTAGTTTTGTAATTTCACATGCACTAAGTGAATATTTGATGTGTGTGTTGGGAAATAAAATTTAATTTAATTGGTAGAAGCCTAATCCAATTAAATTTTAGAGGGGGAGGTGACCATTTGCTTACTACACCCCATTGCCACATCATATAGTCACACTTTGTGCATGTCCTTCATGCTTTACATGCCTCATGACACCTAAGCACACTTAGTGGAGAATCTTGGAATTGATCTTGGATTAGTGGGCTGAACCATAACCAAAATTCACTAATCATAATTAGTGAAATTTTGGCTCCAAAGTTTGGCTCAACAAATTCAATTTCAAATTCAAGTGAAATTCAAATTTCACTCCAATTTTGTGTGACACTTAGGCTATAAATAGAGGTCATGTGTGTGCATTTTTTCAACTTTGATCATTTGAAAATTAAACTTTAGATTTCAGAGCTCTTTTAGAGCACAAAATTCCATGCTCTTCTCTTCCTCTCCCTTCATTCATCTCCTTCTTCCTCTAAGCTCTTATCCATGGCCTCCTATGGTGGTGAGCTTCTTCTAGACTCATCTTCTCCTTGAAGTGGCGTCTCCTCTCTCCCTTCCTTCTCCATTCCGCTGCCATTCCTCTTCCAAGAAGCAAAGGAATCCATTGATGAAGAAGATCCTAGGCCTACAAGCTCCTATGGAGCTTACATTAGCTTCAACCTCTACAAAGGATTTTTCTTGTCTTGACATAAATTGAGTTACTGCTTCTGCCAGCTCACCAACCTGGATTTCTACACTTTGGAGTGCTTGTTGAGTTGATTTAGTTGTTTCCATGAATTGCATCAATAGTTTATCCAGATTGGAACCTCTTTCTACTTCATTTTGATAGTAAGGTTGTAACTCTGGTCTCCCTTGAAAGTTTTCTATTGAGTAGCTCGTACCAAAATGAATTTCATGATTTTTCATTAAATTTTGATTAGCTTTTGAGCTAGCATGGTATGCCCTGAATTCTTCAAACACACTTTCAAGATTAAGAGTTCTTTCTTCTTCATATTGATTGTAAGGACTTAACTCCTTTTCCCATTCTTGATCGTGTGCCGTCAAGATATTCATTTTACCCTTTAAAAAGCTCCAAATCTCATGGAACTAAATCATCTGCAGAAGATTTGCTACGTATACAAAGCACTAACGAGAGCAGCAGTCATCAAGTCAAGAGAAAATCAAACATAAACAAAAACAAAAATTCACGAAAACAATAAAAGAATAACAAACAAAGAATAGACACCTAAAAATGAGCTAACTTCCTAAATAAAAAGAAGTTCCCCGGCAACGACACCAAAAACTTGTTCGCAACCGGCAAGTGTACCGGATCGCACAAGTAGTATAAAACGGTAAGAACCGAGTATCGAACTCTCGGGGAACTTGAACTATCTGGCAAGCTATTTCGATAAATAGGTGTTTGGTATGAAAATATGACTGTGGTTATGAACAGGTATTTAAACTATCAAGGCAAAAAGAAAGAAAATCACGCAAGAGAAATACTGTGTAAAAACAAGTAGAGAATGTGTTGGTCTTCCTCATAGGTTCCTGATGCTAAAAAGGATGTTCTCTATCTAACAATGCTCATGCGTTCCTATGTTGTCTCCTGGACTGCTAGACCTCGATTCCTCATGATAGCCTAGCCTAGTCCTGATCAAGCCTCGTCCACAGATTTCTCTTGTAAGACTAAACTCAACCAAGACCGCATTAAGACACACATACACAACTAAGTTCTTGTACCCCGATTCCTCGTGATAGCAAAACAACTTAGTCCCGTACTATCAAGGACTTTAGAATCAGACCAGTTTCCACTGTTGAATGACCCTAACAAAGCATGCATCTACGTGATCAAGGTAAAAGCACAATGGAATGAAAAGCAAATAGCACAGAGAACACACAAAACATCATTACATAGGTAGAAATATATTTACATCAGGTACCTACAGGGAAGATCCAATAGAGGATTTTAGCTTTCCATAGTATAGAAACCTCCTTTACAACAAAGAGAAGAACAAGATGAAGGACTAAAAAAACACAAGTGGTGAGGATGTCTCCTTCACCTCTAGGATCTCACAATCACTCACAAACACAAGTGGCTTCCATTTCGAACTCGCATCTCTGCAGATCTTCACACAGCAAAATCTCTCAGAATTCTCCAGAACTTGGACCTTTCTCTCTCTAGAACCTTCGTGCATGCAAAGCTTCTCAAGAAAAGTGCCAAACTCCATTTGCAAATCTGATTTCAGGCTTAAATAGGTGGCCTTGTTCGTGTTCGTGCGCTTAGCGTAGTTCTGGATCGCTTAGCGCGCATAAGTGGATTTTGGCTTAGCGCGCTTGTTTCGCTTAGCGGGTGAGCTGATGTGGTGCGCTTGATGACCTGGAGCGGTGCGCTTAGCGAACTTGATAGTCCATCTTCTTCTGGATTCTTCCTCGCGCTTAGCCACTGAAGGTTGCGCTTAGTAAATTCTCGCTAAGCCAAAAGCTTGGCTTAGCGAAAGAGTGAAAAATAACACTTTGCCAAAATTGCCTATTTAACCTGAAATTGAGAGAAATTGATTATTTAATGCACAAAAAAAGTATAAATTATCTATTACCTATATTTAACAAAAAGTAATTATAGTATTATAAAACAACCATAAATTGGGAATGTTTGATACAATATACACAGGTTTTATACACAAAAGTTAGTTGTATTCATCGACTAACAATACACTCGATGGGAGTGGTACCTTTGACGCTTCACCAAAAGCTGATGTTTATGGTGGATGGACGCTTGGTCATTGTTTCAGGGGAAGAAGACCTCTTGCTAAGTTGCTCGTCTTCTACGCCCTACATTGAGGCCACAAATGAATCCTTGGAAATGGCCTTTCAATCCTTCGAGGTAGTAAGCAACACCTCCGTGGAATCCCTGCCAATGCAGCCTCGCATGTTCGATGCTGCTATGATGGTGGTCTGTGTCATGCTAGGGCAAGGTTTTGAACCCGGCATGGGCTTGGGGAAGAATAACGATGGCATGGCCAGCTTAGTGGATGTCAAAGAAAACCGTGGGAAGTTCGGGCTAGGATATAAGCCCACACGGGCTGACTTGAGGAGAAGTGTTGTAGAAAGGAGGAACAGGGTCGTGGGCCTGTAACTAAGGCCACAAGCGAGGGAGGTCCCTCCTTGCCATATCAGTAAAAGCTTCGTGAGTGCGGGCTTGAGACTCGAAGAGCAAGTCGCCGTGATATACGACGAGGTCCCTCAAGAACGTTCAGACTTGGTGCGGCCATGCCTTCCTAATTTTCAATTGGGAAACTGGCAAGTCACAGAAAGACCCAAAGTTTCCATGGCGGGCACAATGTAATGCTTTAGTTTTGACCCTACAGGCTGGGCCTAGGCTTTAGGGTTCCCTCCTCGTTAAGGCGTTATGCTTTTGTTCTCAATGAATAATATACAATCTTTCTTCATCTGTTCTTGCGCCTTCACCCTTTCTCATTCATTCGCATGTTATTGCTGTTGCGTTTAAATGATACAGATCCGACGACGAGTCTTGTGAAGGTACTAATATTGAGGACCCAGCCGTCGATTTTGAATGAGAAGCGAGTCGAACGGAGGATGAGGAAGACAAAGATATGGGGTTTTCCTCGGAGCTGGAAAGGATAATCACTTAGGAAGACCGAGAGATGAGGCCGCACCAAGAAGAAATAGAGATCGTAAACTTAGGTGTTGGCGACGAGAAGAAAGAAGTAAAGGTGGGTACGGGAATGACTGCACCCGTCCATGATGAATTAGTGGTTCTGCTTAGGGACTACCAAGATGTCTTCGCTTGGACGTACCAAGACATGCCTGGCTTGAACCCTGACATTGTGCAGCATAGGTTGCCTTTGAATCCCGATTGTTCCTTGGTGAAATAGAAGTTAAGAAGGATAAAGCCCGAAATGTCTTTGAAGATCAAGGAGGAAGTAAGAAAGCAGTTCGATGTTGGCTTCTTGGCAGTTGCTCGATACCCCGAGTGGGTGGCCAACATTGTGCTAGTCCCAAAAAAAGATGGGAAGGTGTGATTGTGTGTAGACTATTGGGACCTAAATCGAGCCAATCCCAAAGATAATTTTCCTTTTCCGCACATTGATGTCCTTGTGGATAACACAACTAATTTCGCTTTGTTTTCCTACATGGACGAATTCTTGGGTTACAACCAAATAAAGATGGCACCAGAGGACATGGAGAAGACTATGTTCGTCACCTTGTGGGGAACGTTATGTTATAAAGTGATGTCCTTTGGACTCAAGAACACCGAGGCAACCTATCAGCGGGCCATGGTGGCATTATTCCATGACATGATGCATAAGGAAATTGAAGTCTACGTGGATGATATGATTGCCAAATCTAGAACAAAGGGGGAACACCTCATCAACTTGCGAAAGTTGTTTGAAGGGCTGCGTAAGTACCAACTAAAATTGAACCCCGCCAAGTGCACTTTTGGGGTCAAGTCAGGAAAGCTACTCGGTTTCGTTGTAAGTCAGAAAGGGATAGAAGTGGATCCCGACAAGGTGAAAGCCATCCTTGACATGCCTGAGCCACGAACGAAGAAGCAGGTCTGGGGTTTCTTGGGGCGTTTGAACTACATATCAAGGTTCATATCACAGCTCACTGCTACCTGTGAGCCACTTTTCAAGCTCTTGCGCAAGAACCAGTCCGTTCGATGGAACGACGACTGTCAAGAGGCATTTGGAAGGATCAAACAATGCCTTATGAATCCTCTTGTGCTTATGCCACTGGTACCTGGGAGGCCTCTTATCCTGTACATGACGGTGTTGGATGAGTCGATGGGATGCATGCTGGGGCAGCACGACAATTCCGGAAAAAAAGAACGAATTGTTTATTACATGAGCAAAAAGTTCACAGCCTGTGAGATGAACTACTCTCTGCTAGAAAGGACATGTTGTGCCTTGGTATGGGCATCCCATCGTCTAAGGAAGTACATGTTAAGCTATACCACTTGGATGGTATCCCAGATGGACCCAGTCAAGTACATTTTCGAGAAGCCCGCTCTTACGGGGAGGATCACTCGATGGCAAGTTTTGCTATCTGAGTTTGACATCGTCTATGTCACCCAAAAGGCGATAAAGGGAAACGCCTTGGCAGATTATTGGGCTTGGCAGCCTCTCAATGATTACCAGCCCATGCATCTGGAGTTTCTGGATGAAGACATTATGGCCTTCTTCGAAGAGAAGTTCGAGGATAAGGACAGGGATAAGTGGATCGTGTGGTTCGACGGTGCGTCCAACGCCCTAGGCCATGGGGTTGGGGCGGCTTTGGTCTCTCTCGACAATTAATGCATTCCCTTCACGTCCAGATTGGGATTCGATTGCACCAACAACATGGCCAAATACGAGGCATGCGCCCTCAGGATCCAAGCAGCCATTGACTTCAATGTCAAGTTGCTCAAAGTCTACGGAGACTCAGCTTTGGTCATTCACCAGCTGAAAGAAGAGTGGGAGACTAGGGATCATAAGCTGATACCCTACCAAACTTACATCAAGAAATTGGTTGGGTTCTTCAATGAGGTCTCTTTCCACCATGTTCCCTGAGAGAAGAATCAAATGGCCGATGCGCTTGCCACTCTAGCGTCCATGTTCCAGTTTAGATGTCGCAGCAACCCTAAACATTGCTGTTTGATAGAAGAGGAGCAAGATGGTATACCATGGTACTTCGACATAAAGCGATACATCAAGGACAAGGAATACCCACCAGGGGCTTTTGGCAACAAGAGAACGTTGAGGAGGCTGGCAGCCGGTTTCTTCTTGAGTGGAAGCATACTGTACAAAAGAAACCATGACATGGTTTTACTCCGATGTGGGGACGCTAAGAAGGCTGAGCGGATGCTAGTAGAAGTCCACGAGGGTTCCTTTGGGACACACGCCAATGGGCATGCCATGGCCCGAAAGATTCTGAGGGCAAGCTATTACTGGTTCACCGTGGAGAGCGATTGTTGCCTCCATGTGAGAAGATGTCATAAGTGTCAGACATTCGCGAATAGATGTGGGGAATAGATGTGATCAGGCCATCGAGCCCAAGGCTTCGAATGGGCATCGCTTCATCCTTGTTGTGATTGACTACTTTACCAAGTGGGTCGAAGCCGCCTCATACTCCAACGTCACGAGGAGCGTGGTAGTCAGGTTCATCAAAAGGGAGATAGTCTGCTGGTACGGATTGCCAAGGAAGATTATCACAGACAATGCCACCAATCTAAATAACAAAATGATGAAGGAAATGTGTGAGGACTTCAATATCCAACACCGTGATTCCACGCCTTACAGGCCCAAGATGAATGGGGCATTTCAGAAGGAAAATCATCACTATAGAGTCCTGAATGGCCAGTTCACAACTCTATTCGGAGTCATTTCTTTCTGTTCACTCATAACCTCTAAACTATTTTGCTCTTTCAAAAAGAAAAATATACCAGCCATCATTTTAGGTCGTCACGTGAAAAATAGTAAAATGCGGTCGATAAACTCTTTTCAATAAAGTTTGTTAACACTTCCTTTTCAAATAACAAGGTTAAACATGATTACATTCATCATCTAAAACTGTCCAAAATATGGGAGTTTGCAAAATACATAGTGACATCCAGAGCAAAGGTATCAATTGTGGTGGCTTCAGCCACATATATACAATCATCAAAATTTGTATACAATAGGTCTACCCACCCAAAAATCAAAAGAGTAAACCTAGCAGTCTGAACTAGATACACCCACCCACAAAAAGTATGTAAACCTAGTCTAAGGAGCCGTCTGCTATGATGAAGAGTCTCCACTATTTGCTGTCCCTCCAGGGTCCTTGTCAAGAGCATCCACAGCAGGCTCAGGAGGTAACTCCTCTGGGTCCTCTTCAGGGTCTTTTTCAGAGGATGACACCTCTATCACTTGAACTGGCTCCACTAGTCGATATGGAGTAGGTGTAGGTAGTATCCACTCCATAGTTCGCTGAAGCGTGCGTGCGGGTTCCTCCGGATGTACTAATGAAGTAGCAGTGAGTCGAATCATGCCACAAAATCGGCACCTCTCATTGCCTTCGAGGGTCTCCCAAACTCCCTCTAGGCACTCCATCACCACGCGATCATGGATTAATTGCGCTGCCATCGCGATCTACAAGAAATAAAAGAAAGAGGGTAGACTCTTTCACAAGAAATCTAACTACAGGTAACAATACAATGTGTCCCATAACCGCTGCATATAGTTAAAAGGTATGTCTCAAGGGTTTTCTTCTCTAGTAATCGATTACCAAAGTATGTAATCAATTACCAGTGCTCAAACTCGAGTTACACAGCTTCTGCACATGGAAACCTGCAATTTACACTGTGTAATCGATTACACATAACTGGTAATCGATTACCAGTGCCCTGTTACTCTGTGTAATCGATTATACAGCATTGGTAATCGATTACCAGAGGCCACCTCAACATCCTGTCTCCATTTCTAAGCCTTGTAATCGATTACACCCCTTGGTAATCGATTACCAGAGGCCATCTTAACTTCCTGTCTCCATTTTTAAGCCCTGTAATCGATTACACACCCTTGGTAATCAATTACCAGAGACCAATTTCCAGATACCACTCAAGATCCATAGCTGGTCAGCCACCACACAAGCCTCCTTGCTTTGTGGTCTTTGTTCTTTTATGGGTTGACTGCCAGGAGCTCGCATGTTTAGGTACGTCACAGGTTCTCACTGACTGACTATGCCTGGGTTGGGTCGGGATTGGTCAAGCTTGGTTTTGGGCAATAGCACCCCACCTGACGTCCCCAAGCTCTCCTGACCCCCGCGACATATCTCCAGGTACCACTCTGTGGTCAACAAACAAAAGTAGGAAGACTGACTCTTCCACACTTCCTCACATCAAGCTTGTGGGACTATGGGGTACCCGTCATATGTGGTACTAGGTGGAGATCGGGCGATGGTACAAATCAACTCTCCCACATCCACAAATCAAACATGAACCCACCATCCCCAGTTGCCCACCTTCAACTGAGCTCACGTACTCCTACGTAGCCCTTATCCTCGTTCCTCTCAGCACCGGGTCCCCATCAACCCCTCCAAACTTCCACAATATCCAAGCAATTCAATTTCCAAATATCATGAACTACCCTAAACCAAGAAAGCAGGGCAGAGGCAGAAAACTCTGCCCAAAACACATTCACATATTACAGCTTTCCTTACTCAAATACCCCAGTAACATTCCCTTCATTCTGATTCGTTAACCGTTGGATCAACTTGAAAGTTTTACTGGAGGTTCGTAGTACATAAGTCTACATTTTGACCGTTGGGATTTGCTAGAAAATGTCCAGAACCCAATATGCACTACCTTTCCCATAACCAGCAATGCACAAGCATTTTTCTGCACAAACAAAATTCTGCTGCACAAAATTTGACAGCTTTTTGCTGCACGATTTGGCAGATTTCGAAATCCATCTTACCCACCTCCAATTTTACTCAAATTGGATCCTACAAGTCCTAAATCATGTATAAATCATATCTAAACCAAAAACAAGCTTCAGACCAAGACAATTCAAAATCTAGGTATCTAAAACCCCTCAATTTAGTGGATTTTCAAGGTTTGAGAAGTGAAAATGAGAATGGGGTAATTTTGGAGTAAACTCTCATCTCAAACAAGTCTATAACATTAATTTAAACTTGCTCAAACTGGTTTTACAATGAAAACTCCACCGATTCAAAATTTGACCCTTCAACACCCAATTTACCCTAGAAATGGCTCTTGCTTTCACCTTTGTCACCCATTTTTTTTCTCATTTGCTCTGCCCAAGCTTTCCTACAAGTCCTAATTGACATTTTAAACTAGGATCAACTCACTTTAGACTTCAATTTTCACTAACCCCAAATTTAGTTTCTCTAACCCTCAAAATCTCACATTTTTCTACCTACAACATTGTCATCCTCACATTTAACCCTAAGTTAACTTTCCCCCTCATCTATACCAGTTTTTCTATCAACAATTTCAGCACACAAACATCACAAAGCATCATCATAAAACCCTAAAACAGAATGGGTAAACTTGGCTCACATCAAACATGTCAAGTTTAGCATGCTTTCAACAAATTCCTTCACAAATAACTACCATAAGGCATCAACCTAGTAGAATTACCCATCATATCTCCCAAAAACCCAATACCCAGGAAATTCATGTGAGAAGAAGTCTACCCAAACCTGAAATTCGAAGTCCCACAACGTAGAGGTGCGCTTCATGACTCCGAAAATGGCTTCCTTTCGCAATTTGGAGTAGAAGTGATGGGCAAAGTTTGGAGCTTTAATGGAGGCTTCAATGGAGAGGAAGAAGAAGAGAAAAGCAACGTGGGAGATGAGGGAAAAGCTTCTGAATTCTGCTGAGTGAAGAGAGAGAACGTGGCTTTTATTTTAAAAGGATTTTCTCTTTCCTTTCTTTTTTTTTAAAAAAGCTATGCCACATGTCTCCTTTTGAGTGGAGCAAAAAGGGGGCCACCTCTTCCCCTTGATGTGACTTCTTACTCAGCCACAAGGAGAGAAAAATTTGACCTTTCGAATGCTAAAATCCTGCCTCGGTTTGCATGTCATTTCTCTGGTTCCAGTCCCTCGCGTTTCTCTGCACATGTCGGGGCCCGTTTTCGAAAGTAAGCAATATATATATCAAAACGCTCAGAATGAAACCCTGAGCGTGGTTCAGAGGTTGGTTTTGTTAAATTATTAGTTGCATGCAAAACGATAATTTTCAGACTAATTAATTGAGAATTAATCTATAACTGTCCAGTTATCGATTACTCTTTGTTAATCAGCCTAACCCGCGTATCTTTCCCCCAATGTACATACTTCTACCAGGAGTATACATATATACACTGAATAATACATATATATATAATTATTTAAAAAATAACGCTTACAAAATTCCGGGTAGAAATTTCCAGGATGTCACAAAATCCCTCCTATTATGGAGGGAATGGGAAAAGTTGGATCATCTAGAGGAAAGGCTCAGGGTCGTTGAAGGAGGCAGAGATTATGCCTTTACTGACGTAGAATAGTTGTTCCTAGTACCCAAACATGGTCATTTCCAAGTTCAAGGTGCCGGACTTTGACAAGTACAATGGGTCTACTTGTCCCAAGAACCATCTAAAGATGTATTGTCGAAAGATGGAGGCATACGCAAAAGATGAGAAACTGCTGATACATTTCTTCCCAGAAAGTCTTACTGGGGTAGCTGTTACTTGGTACACTAACTTGGAACCTTCCCAAGTCCATTCTTGGAAAGACCTAATGGTTTCCTTCGTTGGGCAGTATCAATACAATTTCGGATATGGCTCCGGATAGGATGCAACTACAGAACATGTGCAAAAAGGGACACGAATCTTTCAAAGAATACGCCCAAAGGTGGAGAGACCTGGCAGCTCAAGTGGCACCTCCAATGAAGGAGAAAGAGATGATCACAATAATAGTAAACACATTACCAGTGTTTTACTATGAAAAATGGTGGGGTATGCACCTTCAAGCTTTGCGAATTTGGTCTTCGTCGGGGAAAGGATCGAAACGGGTCTGAAAAGAGGCAAATTTGATCATCTTTCTTTGATGAATGAGAAAACTGGGACAAATGAAGAGGATGATAATGAGGAAGGAACTCATGTTGTGGCTGCCATTCCTACATGGCCAAACTTCCCACCAGCCCAACAATGTCATCGCTCAGCCAATATCGGCCCTTCTCATTACCCATCACCCAATCATCCACAAAAGCCATCCCCAAATCAGCAACAAGGCATGCCTGCTTACCACACGCCCAATGCCCAAACACCACCTATAGCGCAAACCAAAAAGGAATTTTGCAGCAAAAAGCCTGTAGGATTCACGCCAAATTCCGGTGCCATATGCTAACTTGCTTCCATATCTACTTGA
The DNA here is from genome assembly GCF_004193775.1 of Glycine soja. Taxonomy (NCBI): domain Eukaryota; kingdom Viridiplantae; phylum Streptophyta; class Magnoliopsida; order Fabales; family Fabaceae; genus Glycine; species Glycine soja. Next base: position 28,660,256 of record NC_041009.1, on the reverse strand, counting down.
TAATGCAATGGTAGCCATAACCCCTGCCAGGGTTCCTCAACCTCCATTTTTCCGAGGATACGACTCGAACGCAACATGTGCATATCATGGAGGAGTTCCTGGACATTCCATTGAGCACTGTATGACCTTGAAGCGTAAGGTGCAAAGGCTAATTGATGCGGGCTGGCTGAAATTTGAGGAGAACTGCTTGTGAATCCTAACATTGACAAGCGACACCACACATGGGGCAATTTTGGAAGCTGTTGTTAGATGTCTCTAATGACTCATCAGGATTTTCAAGTTTATGCCATTATTGTAAACCACAGTTACAATGCTAAATAAAATGGATAAATTTGACATCTTTGTCCCTCATCCTCTCGTAATTACATCTTTGCTTCCACTGGAATGTGGGTGCAAGCCATTGGTTTGTTTGCTCAAGCGACCTGTGCTCCTAAGTTTTTTGACTTCCAAGACCATTCAATCAGAGATTACTCGTCCTGCACATTGGTGGGGAACCGTAAAACGACAAGTAATGTTCAAAACAATAAGTTTCAAAATAAAAGAAAAAAAAAACATTTGATTGATTGTGTCTCAAATAAAGTACAGACATTCATGTGACCTTATTTTATCATTCCTAAAAGTTTGTCTTTTTTGAGAGAGAATGTGAGTTATCAAGAATAGGAATTGTAGAAGCAAATGCCTTTGGTGTTTTGATGATGATCATGATGATTTGATGCAAATTATGCAAATGGGCTTTTCAAGTTTAAATTCAAGACAATGATTCAAGAATACAAGCCACAACATCAAGATGATCACTAGTATTTTAGGAAGGGAATTCCTAATTGATATAGCAAAAGGTTTGGCCAAGTAATTTAAGTTAAAAAGTGTTTTCCAAGAGATTTACTCTCTGGTAATCAATTACCAGAGGATGTAATTGATTACCAGTGGCCAAAAATGATTTACAACAGCTACTAAATATTTGAATTCAAATTTTAGGCTGTGTAATCGATTGCCAGCAATTAATAAACGTTTCAATTCAAATTTTAAAAGCTGTAATCGATTACACAAATCATGTAATCGATCACCAGACAAGATTTTCAGAAAAATATTTTTAAGAGTCACAACTTCTCAAATGGTTTTTACATGACCACCAATGGTCTATATATATGTGACTTAGAACACAAATTTGCTCAGAGTTTTTTCCAAAACAACAAGTGTTTATTCTCTCAAAGAGCAAAATCATTTTATCCTCTGAAGAATTCCTTGGCCAATCCACTTGCAATTCATTAAGGAATCATTTGAGTGCTCAGATTGTAAAATCTATCTCTTTCAAGAGAGATTCATTCTTCTCTTCTTTCTAATTCTCTAAGGGATTAAGAAACCGAGGGTCTCTTGTTGTAAAAGAATTCTGAACACAAAGGAAGGATTGTCCTTGTGTGTTTAGAACTTGTAAAAGGATTTTACAAGATAGTGGAACTCTCAAGCGGGTTGCTTGGGGACTGAACGTAGGCACAAGGGTGTGGCCGAACCAGTATAAATCCGAGTTTGCACTTTCTCTTCCCTTAAACTCTTTTATTTATTATTGTTTTATATTTATATTCAGATTGTTCTATTTGAATCATTATTTAAGAATTTCATTGTTAAGGGAATTTGTAACTTGAATAGAAAGTGAAATAGAATTTTAATTGGGGATATAGTTTGTAATATCTTAATTCAACCCCCCTTCTTAAGATATCTGAGGCCACTTGTCTAACAAGTGGTATCAGAGCTTCATTCTTGTATAAAGTTTAGAAGCTTCAAGAAAAATGGCCTCAGCAAACTTCTTATTTCCAGAAGGAAATTCAATCAATAGACCTCCAATCTTTAATGGAGAGGGTTACCACTACCGGAAAACCCAAATGCAAATTTTTATTGAGGCAATAGACTTAAATATTTGGGAAGCCATAGAAATAGGGCCTTATATACCCACCACAGTAGAAAGAATTGCAATAGATGGAAGCACATCAAGTGAAAGCATAACAATAGAAAAACCTAGAGATAGATGGTCTGAAGAGGATAGAAGACGAGTACAATACAATTGAAAAGCCAAAAACATAATAACATCTGCCCTGGGAATGGATGAATATTTCAGGGTTTCAAATTGTAATAGTGCTAAGGAAATGTGGGACACTCTACAATTAACACATGAAGGAACTACAGATGTTAAAAGATCTAGGATAAACACATTAACTCATGAATATGAACTATTTAGGATGAATGCAAATGAAAGCATTCAAGACATGCAAAAGAGATTTACACATATAGTAAATCATCTTGCAGCCTTAGGGAAAGAATTTCAAAATGAAGATCTCATAAACAAAGTGTTAAGATGTTTAAGCAGAGAATGACAACCTAAAGTAACATCCATTACTGAATCAAGAGATTTATCTAACATGACTCTTGCTACTCTATTTGGAAAGTTACAGGAACACGAAATGGAATTATTAAGATTACACCAACATGAAGAAAATGACAAGAAAAAGAATGGAATTGCTCTTAAAGCCTCATCTTCAATCCAAGAAGAATGTGATAAGGAAAATGATCTAGATGAAGATGATGATCTAAGCCTTTTTGTAAAAAGATTCAACAAGTTTCTCAAAGTAAGAGGAAATCAAAGGCGACCCAATTTTAAATCTAAAAGAAGGACATAAACTTCTTCCTCTACTCCAAAGTGCTTTGAGTGCAATCAACCTGGACATTTGAGGGTTGATTGTCCCATCTTCAAGAAAAAGATGGAGAAGTCTGAAAAGAAAAATTTTAGTGAAAAGAAATTGAAGAAAGCATACATCACATGGGATGAAAATGATATGGAATCTTCTAAAGATTCAGAAAATGAAGAGATAAACCTCTGCCTTATGGCTAAAAGTTATGAAAGTGATGAAGAGGTAACATCTTCAAATAACTTATCCATTTCTTTTGATGAATTACAAGATGCATTTGCTAATTTGCATAAAGAGTCAATTAAACTTGCAAAGTTAGTTTCATCTTCTAAGAAAACAATTTCAGATTTAGAAAATTAAATTTCAAAATTAAACAAAGAATTAGATCATCTTAGAAATGAAGTCCCAATTTCTTAATCAAATGAAAAAGTTCATATCTCTACTATTTCTGACAAGAAAATATCAGATTCTTGTAGTTGTTGTGAAAAATATGAAAAAGAAATTAAAGATTTGAAAAACTCACTTGCAAAATTTTCTTATAGTAAAAATAATTTAGATGTCATATTAGGAAAATAGAGATATGTCTCCAATAAGGCTGGAATAGGATATAAATCTGAAAAACAACAAAAATTTCATAAAAACTTCTCTACTTCCACACAAAAATATAATTCTAGTTCTATCACTTGTTTTTACTGTGAAAGAAAAGGACATGGCATATCTACTTGCTACTTTAAGAAAAACTACAACAACATTAAAATGATATGGGTCCCAAAAGGATCTTCAGTTTACACTAACACACAAGGACCCAATAAAGTTTGGGTACCTAAGTCAAAAACTTGATTATGTAGGTGCCTTTGAGGAAGGAGTGGTACATAGATAGCGGATGTTCAAAACATATGACTGGAGATGCATCAAAGTTTACACATATTTCTCCCAAGAAAAGCGGGCATGTAACATATGGTGACAACAGCAAAGGTAGAATCCTTGGAGTTGGTAAAATAGGTACAAATTCTTCAAACTCCATTGAAAATGTTCTACTTGTTGAAGGTCATAAGCATAGCCTGCTTAGTGTTAGTCAATTATGTGACAAAGGCTATCTAGTATCATTTGATTCTCAAAAATGTCTTATAGAACATAAGCATTACATTAATATAAAGCATGTAGGATATAGAGTCAACAATGTATACATGATAGACTTAAGCCTAAAACTAGATAACAATCATTGTTTTCTTAGCAAAGATGATGATCCATTGTTATGGCATAAAAGAATTGCTCACATAAACATGGATCACTTAAACAAATTAATTTCAAAAGATTTAGTAGTTGGTTTGCCTAATTTGAAATTTGAAAAAGATAAACTATGTGATGCATGTCAAAAGGGTAAACAAACTAGAGTCTCATTCAAACCTAAAAATATTGTTTCAACCACTCAACCCTTACAACTATTGCATATGGATTTATTTGGTCCATCTAGAACCATGAGTTTTGGAGGAAATTACTATGCTCTTGTTATAGTTGATGATTTCTCTAGATATACTTGGACGTTATTCATTACTCATAAAAGTGATGCATTCCAAGCATTTAGAAAACTTGCTAAAGTTATACAAAGCAAGAAAAATCTTAAGATTGCATCCATTAGAAGTGATCATGGGGGTGAGTTTGAAAACAAAGATTTTGAATCATTTTGTGAAGAACATGGTATTGAACACAATTTTTCTGCACCTAGAACCCCTCAACAAAATGGAGTTGCTGAGAAGAAAATAGGTCATTGGAAGAAATTGCTAGAACTTTATTAAATGATACTTTTCTTCCAAAATATTTTTGGGCTGAAGCCGTCAATACTGCATGTTACATCATGAATAGGGCCTTAATAAGACCCATTTTAAAGAAAACCCCATATGAGTTATATAATGGTAGAAAACCCAACATTTCATATCTACATGTTTTTGGTTGCAAATGTTTTGTGCTTAATAATTGTAAAGATAGTCTAGGAAAATTTGATGCAAAATCTGATGAAGGCATCTTTCTTGGATATTCATTACAAAGCAAAGCATATAGGATATATGATAAAAGAACTATGAATATTGAGGAATCCATTCATGTTACTTTTGATGAATCTAATGCTATCTTGTCAAGAAAGAATATGCTAGATGATATTGCAGAATATTTAGAACAAATTCATATTCATGGACAAGATTCTAAAGGAAAAGGGAAAGGAAGCAATGAAGATCCTCCAGAGGAAGCCAAATCAAATAATCAACTTCCAAAAGAATGGAAAGCCTCAAAAGATCATCCTCTTGACAGCATTATTGGTGATATCTCAAAAGGGGTAACAACTAGACATTCTCTTAAAGAAATATGCAATTATATGGCTTTTGCATCTATGATTGAACCTAAAAATATAAAAGAAGCCATAGTAGATGATAACTGGATTATTGCCATGCAAGAAGAACTGAATCAATTTGAAAGAAACAATGTGTGGGAACTTGTAGAGAAACCTAAAAATTATCCCATCACAAGAACAAAATGGGTATTTAGAAATAAGTTAGATGAACATGGAATAATCATTAGAAATAAGGCTAGATTAGTTGCAAAAGGATATAATCAAGAAGAAGGTATAGATTATGAAGAAACATATGCTCCAGTTGCTAGATTAGAAGCCATTAGAATGCTCTTAGCATATGCATCCATAATGAATTTTAAGCTTTATCAAATGGATGTTAAAAGTGCTTTTCTAAATGGCTTAATTCAAGAAGAAGTATATGTTGAACAACCACCAGGTTTTGAAATATTGGATAAGCCAAATCATGTTTATAAATTGAAAAAGGCTTTATATGGCTTGAAACAAGCCCCTAGGGCCTTGTACGAGCGTCTAAGTAAGTTCCTTTTAGAAAAGGACTTTTCTAGAGGAAAAGTGGATACTACTCTTTTTATAAAGAGAAAATCACATGATATTTTATTAGTTCAAATTTATGTTGATGTCATTATTTTTGGATCCACTAACGAATTGTTGTGCAAGGAATTCTTCCATGACATGCAAAGTGAGTTTGAAATGTCAATGATGGGAGAACTTAACTTCTTTCTTGGATTGCAAATTAAACAAACTAAGGATGGTATCTTTGTCAATCAATCCAAGTATTGCAAAGAGTTAATCCCCAAATTCGACATGGAAAATGCTAAGCACATGGCTACACCAATGAGCACTGCTTGCTATCTAGATAAAGATGAAACCGGTCAGTCAATAGATGTTAAGCAATATCGAGGTATGATCGGATCACTTCTTTATTTATCTGCTAGCAGGCCTGATATAATGTTTAGTGTGTGTATGTGTGCTAGATTTCAATCAAATCCTAAACAATCACATCTTAGTGTTGTTAAAAGAATCATTAGATATTTGGTAGGCACTACAAACATAGGTTTATGGTATCCTAGAAATTCCACATGCACCTTAATTGGATATTCTGATTCAGACTTTGTCGGTTCTAAAACAGATAGAAAGAGCACTAGTGGAACTTTTCAATTCATTGAATCTGCTCTTGTTTCTTGGCACAGTAAGAAACAAAATAGTGTTGCTTTATCCACTGCAGAAGCGGAATATATTTCTGTCGGCAGTTGTTGTGCACAAATCTTATGGATGAAGCAACAACTTTCTGATTATGGAATCCTTCTTGACCATATACCAATTAGATGTGATAATACAAGTGCAATTAATCTCTCCAAGAATCCTGTTCAACACTCTAGAACTAAACATATAGAAATTAGGCACCATTTTCTTGGAGATCATGTCCTAAAGGGAGATTGTGTATTAGAGTTTGTTGATACTAAGAATCAACTTGCTGATATTTTCACAAAACCTCTCCCCAAAGAAACATTCTTCTCTATTAGAAGGGAATTAGGCCTCTTAGATGTTAGTGATTTAGAAAAATAAGGATTGATTGATTGATTGTTTATATGTTACTTTGATTGATTTTGTTTAAATTCTTGTTATTATGATAGAATTTATGAATTCCTGTGTGTTTTATATTTGAATGATTGAATTAAGTGCATTAGTAGTGATAATTAATCATATTAGATGTATTTAGCATAGACATAGGTAATTTTTTTAGAAACTAGCCTAGTTTATGCTCTGGTAATCGATTACCATCCAGTGTAATCGATTACACAAGAACAGACAGCCTGTAATCAATTACAACATCCTGTAATCGATTACCAGAAGGCTTATTACTCCTGTAATCGATTACCAATCCTTGTAATCGATTACAACTCATCCTCGTCTATAAATACCCACGAAACCAGAGTTGCTGCGCAGCCAAGGCTTCTCCTCGTGCCTCCTCCATCCCTAAATCTTCAAACCTTCGTATCTTACCCAAATCTTCACCAAAACACGTCCCGTAAAGCCCAATCTTCCTCTTTTTCACTCCTCTTTCACTTCCACCGAATGAAATCCACTAAAACTTCATCAAATGGAAGAACCATTGAAGAAGAGAAAGGGATCATCCTCTACCACCGCTGCTGCTGCCCATCGCCGCCACGGACCATCCGAAGCACCCACAGCACCTATTCATCCCTCTTTGTCATCTCCAAGATCATCCACGTTGTTTTCATCCGATGATTAGCGTCTACGGTACCTTTCTCAATTTTCTTCTAGGATCATCTTAGACCCTAAGTACCTAGACGTAGATTTCTTTAATGATGAAACGTTTGATTGTTATCAAGTGTTTCAAAATTCTGGCCTGATTGATTTCATGTCCTTAAAATTGCCACATTATCCTGAACTTGTAAAGGTCTTCTACTGCAATTTAAAAATTCAGGATGGCATTATTTCTTCTGAGGTGCATGGTATTCCTATGATCATTGATCTGTCATTGTTCTTTTCTTTAACTCATTTACCCATTCAAGGTACACCTTTTAAGGGCACCATTGTTGATGACTGGAAATTTGATTATTCTAGTCATGATGCTCGCCGTATGGTCTGCAATGACCAAGCTGAAATGACTGGTAGATTGCTGGCCGGGTCATTAACATTTGATAATCGCATCATGCACTATATAATTGTTAGAATTTTGCTTCCCCGGTCTTTAAATTTGGCACAAGCCTCTGAGGAGGATTTGATTCTAATGTGGGCTTTCCTTACCGGTCGTCAGATCGAATGGGCTCACTTGGTTCGGTACCGAATGCATAAGGCATTACGGGCCAATGCACCTCTCCCTTACCCTTAATTGATAACTTTTTTTTTGCGTCATTTTCAAATTCCGCTTGATGATGAACCATTTGTTCAAGTCAAGCGTTCCTTTGCAGTTGGTGCTGGTGCAGTGACTTCCTTTGTATATCGTAAGGATCGAAATGGTCAATGGCTGAAGAAAGACGCACTCCCTCCTCAAGATGAGCGTACTCCTTCACCTCCTCCTCAGCGAGATGATTCAGCACTCATGAATGAAGTTCTTTCCGAATTACGGGGTCTTCGTTCTTATGTTGGTGAACGTTTCGACTCATTGGATACACGTTTTGCCGGAATTGATATTCGCCTCACACAGCTTGAACAGGATGTGGGTTACATTTGTCAGAGTTTCGATCTTCTACCACCACCTCCACCTTCTTAGAATTTAGTTTCTAATTCTATGTCTCTTATAAGCCATGTATTTTGGCTATGCTACTTAGATTATTATTTTCAGTACTTTATTTATCTTGTAGTATTTGGATTTCAGACTTTTATGCTTTGATACTATGTGATTTTGAATTTTGAACTGTTTGGATTCTGGTTTGGTTGTCTTATTTATGAGTTTGGTTGGTTATGCCTTATACTTTGTAATTAATCTGTTTCCACTTCATTATTATATCTATTTTGATTCCCAAGTACTTTGGCTTTTTGATGTTGCCAAAGGGGGAGAGAAATGGGGTGTAGAAAGGCTTAGAAAAAGCTTAGAAATCAAGTGATCATCAATTCCAAAACATAGGGGGAGTGAACGCCAAATTTTATATATATGCATTGCTTGCTTGTATCTTGATTTCAGGACTTATATTGTCATCATCAAAAAGGGGGAGATTGTACAAGCAAATGCCTTTGGTGTTTTGATGATGATCATGATGATTTGATGCAAATGATGCAAATGGGCTTTTCAAGTTTAAATTCAAGACAATGATTCAAGAATACAAGCCACAACATCAAGATGATCTCTAGTATTTTAGGAAGGGAATTCCTAATTGATATAGCAAAAGGTTTGGCCAAGTAATTTAAGTTAAAATGTGTTTTTCAAGAGATTTACTCTCTGGTAATCGATTACCAGAGGATGTAATCGATTACCAGTGGCCAAAAATGATTTACAACAGCTACTAAATATTTGAATTCAAATTTTAGGTTGTGTAATCGATTACACAATATTGGTAATCGATTGCCAGCAGTTAATAAACGTTTTAATTCAAATTTTAAAAGCTGTAATTGATTACACAAATCTTGTAATCGATTACCAGAAAAGATTTTCAGAAAAATATTTCTAAGAGTCACAACTTCTCAAATGGTTTTTACATGACCACCAATGGTCTATATATATGTGACTTAGAACACGAATTTGCTCAGAGTTTTTTTCAGAACAACAAGTGTTTATTCTCTCAAAGAGCAAAATCATTTTATCCTCTTAAGAATTCCTTGGCCAATCCACTTGCAATTCATTAAGGAATCATTTGAGTGCTCAGATTGTAAAATCTATCTCTTTCAAGGAAGATTCATTCTTCTCTTCTTTCTAATTCTCTAAGGGATTAAGAAACCGAGGGTCTCTTGTTGTAAAAGAATTCTGAACACAAAGGAAGGATTGTCCTTGTGTGTTTAGAACTTGTAAAAGGATTTTACAAGATAGTGGAACTCTCAAGCGGGTTGCTTGGGGACTGGACGTAGGCACAAGGGTGTGGCCGAACCAGTATAAATCCAAGTTTGCACTTTCTCTTCCCTTAAACTCTTTTATTTATTATTGTTTTATATTTATATTCAGATTGTTCTATTTGAATCAATATTTAAGAAGTTCATTGTTAAGGGAATTTGTAACTTGAATAGAAAGTGAAATAGAATTTTAATTGGGGAAATATTTTGTAATATCTTAATTGAACCCCCCCCCCTCTTAAGATATCTGAGGCCACTTGTCTAACAGGAATCATTTTAGTTAATCTGTCAATTGAAAAAAGATCCTTCAAATGTTTCTTGACCTTGAAAAATCATTTTTGAGAACCTGCACAGTTTCTTCCTTGCTACAATGTCATGACAAAAGACAAGGTTGATACCTCAAAGCCCTACACTAGGGCAATGAGGGGCACCGTGCATGAGCTTCAAGCGAACCTAGGGGCAGATCAAAGGTACTCACTCGTCGATGTTTTAAACAAAAAAAAAAGGGACAAACCCTGGGATTTCAATGGATTGATTAAACGTCAAACGGCTTCATTGTCGTCACTCCAAAATGGTCAAGTGACTAAATCAAACAGAACATACACTTTGAGGGAGTTCCAGGAGAGATTTGCAAAAGATAGGATAAGGTTGCATGAATTATCACCTCTTTCGAAAGGACAGTCAATTTGTGTTTTCTGAAATAATCAAATCAAAATAAAAATCACAAAATAGGGAATGAATGTCATGAACATTGTACAAATTTCAATTACATTGCATTGTTGCATTCGAAGTCCGCATTTACCGCATTTCAAGACAAAGGTTGCATGCATTTGTATCCCTAAAAATCATGTTAACTACATAGATTTCCTACCTCTAATGTCCAATCTTGTGAATTTGGGATGATCGGCCCTCTCGATGAGTCGATCTCTTGCTTTCTCATAAGGGTGGACCCTTGGGTACTAGTACCTATCGCCTTAAGAGGGTTGCATGCCCTCACCTTCAGAGGGCTGCATGTCCTCGCCTTTAGAGGGCTCTACGTCCTCGCCTTAAGAGCGCTGCATGCCCTCGCCATCAGAGGGCTACACGCCCTCGCCTTCAGAGGACTACACATCCTCGCCTTCAAAGGACTACACGTCCTCACCTTCAGAGGGCTGCACGCCCTCGCCTTCAGAGGACTATACGTCCTCACCTTCAGAGGACTACACGTCCTCGCCTTCAGAGGGCTACACGCCCTCGCCATCAGAGGACTACACATCCTCTCCTTCAGAGGGTCTCACGCCCTCGCCTTCAGAGGACTACACGTCCTCACCTTCAGAGGACCACACGTCCTTGCCTTCAGAGGACTATATGTCCTGGCCTCCATAGGGCTACACGCCTTCACCTTCAGAGGTCTACACGTCCTCACCTTCAGAGGGTTACACGCCCTCGCCATCAGAGGACTACACGTCCTGGCCTTTAGAGGGCTACACGCCCTCACCTTCAAAGGCCTACACGTCCTCACCTTCAGAGGGCTACACGCCCTTGCCATCAAAGGACTACACATCCTCGTCTTCAGAGAACTACACGCCCTCACCTTTATAGGACTACGCGTTCTCCCCTTCAGAGGACTCCACGTCCTCGCCTGAAGAGGGCAACACGCACTCGCCTTTAGAGGACTACATGTCCTCCCCTTCAGAGGACTACACGTCCTCGCCTTGAGAGGGCTACACGCCCTCGCGTTCAGAGGGCTACACGCCCTCACCTTCAAAGGGCTGCACGCCATCGCCTTCAGAGGGCTACACGCCCTCGCCTTTAGAGGATTACACGTCCTCATCTTCATAGGGCTACACGCCCTAACCTTTAGAGGACTACACCTCCACGCCTTCAGAGGGCTACATGCCCTCGCCTTCAGAGGACTACACGTCCTCGCCTTCAGAGGGCTGCACGCCCTCGCCTTCGTAGGGCTGCACGCCTTCTCCTTCATAGGACTCCACATCTGCTCCTTCGGAGAATTCAAGGTCCTCCGCCCTTAATGCTTAATCGAGGCCTATGCTCCTGGGTTAGGGGCTAGTAGTTTGCTTTTATCAGTTCCTAGGCCACCCCCTGATATTGGAGGGCGGCCAACTGTGTGAGCACAACCAGGGAGGGAGGCTATCGTGCAACTACTATGCATACCGGGGCAAGATTTCACCTAGTGACCATAATGTTGATCTCCCCCTACGAAATTATCAGTTGGTCTGTGCCGTCATGACATAGGTAAGTATGCACGTGGCTTAATTGATTTCTGATGCCATCCACTATTTGCAGGGATCGCGCCCACAAGACACCTTGTGGACCTGAAGAAGTCCAACAGGGCCCTAGGGTTTCCAGCTCCGGTTATGGGCCTCTGTCAGTCCTACCGGGTGCCCGTCCCCCCAGCAAGGTCATGCCATCGTGACATAGGTAAGTATGCACATCGCTCAACTTATTTCTGATGTCATCTATTGTTTGCAGGGATCGCGCCCACAAGACACCCAGTGGACCCGGAGAAGTCCAACAGGGTCCTGGGGTTTCCAGCTCTGATTACGGACCTTTGTCAGTTCTATGGAGTGCCTGTCGCCCCCATCAAGGTCATCAGGCCCCTTATTAATCGGGCTTTCATCAAGAAGTATTGCGCCCCCCAGGAAGGCGCAGGGTGAGACACCACAGCAGCCTGAGGATGGCCGGCAGCGGGCAATAGATGCACCGCCGCCACCTCCAGAGCCCCCCAGCTCATCTATAAAGGTTGGAGCGTTGCCTACAACCCGTGGCCGACCAGCAGGCGACCAAGTACAAAGCCAAAGGTAAGAAAAAATACCTCACAATATATATATATATATATATATATATATATATATATATATATGTATGTTTAGGTAGCAAGATACCTTGGATACGCATGTATATAGCAAAAATACCTCACAAAAATATACATATGATTAGGTAGCAAAATACCTCATGAAAAAAAAACAAAAAGTAAAATAAAAATAAAATTGGTTAGCTAAAAAAGCCAGCATGCTTTTGAAAGGAAATGAACTTGCCATTCAGAACACAAGGTTTTTGAAGAAAAATGTGTATGCACCTGAAGGGTGAATGCTGTGAAAATTTTCCCGAACGCCCAAAATAGACTCGAATGAATGCATGAATTGATGAAAGAACATGTTTTGGAAACACTGGGTTGACTTAAATAGGAAAAATGAGTCCTGAGCCCTAGTGTCACATGACCATAAAAACTTGATGCTTGAGTGTCCACATGGGTGCATGCATGACCAGTTTTGCATAAAATTTCCAAATCATCATTGTTGTATCTGTGTCACGGAAATAAATGTGGGACATCCCCTTTATCCCTAAACCGCTAGCCAAACCAACACCCTGACATACATCATGTTCGGCCGTTCTGCAAGCCTTTTGACCCAAGACCTCAAACCACCATAAATGTTGACTCAGGATGAGAATTTCCATCCCTGTCCTCGGAAGAAGGAACAATGGGGTCTCCCAAGAAAAAAAGTCATTCACTATTGAGCTGCTAACACGCTTCCAGAACAAAGAAAGTTATCGATCAAAGATCGGAAGAAAACAAAAGAAAAAGAGAAATTCCCGATCAAAGATCGGAAGAAAACAAAAGAAAAAGAAAAGTTCCCGATCAAAGATTGGAAGAAAACAAAAGAAATATACAGAAAGGTCATTGGACCAGACAATATCTAAACAATACAGAATTGTCACAAGCAAACAAGAAAAGAAAGGAAACCACGACTTGAAGTGGTCCTCTCCCTTTGATTGCCAACCAAAATCCTGTGCGTCAGAGACTTTTTCGCCCCACACTAAACAAAAATAGAAAAGAAAAAGGCCAAAACACACAAAGCCAAATTTCCCACCAAAAACACCATTCTCGAAAAAGTCCTATTGATCCGTGATCACACACGTAATCTTTGATTCGATAGGAAATGATTTGCAAAATCAAGTCATGACATATCTATGGTTCGGAATTAGGATAAAACACTTACCTGCGTGAGATTGATACACTTTAAGTGATTTTCTTCTATTTTGTTGGACCCAGTGTTTCCTCTAAATGGTCATTTAGGAATGAAACGCTAACATCCAAAATCTCATTTGTGGTTATGAGAAAATTTCATCAGCATACTCTTCTTCCCCAATAGACACATCTTTTTTTCTCCAAATTACATTTTTCTCTGATCAGTTGGAAGTTTTTGTTTCTTTACTAAAGCATGTTCGCATTTTAGTGAAAGAACGCCGAGACTATTTTTTAGTCTCGCACCTTTTGTCATCCAGAGATGGCAAGTCCGATGACATGCGGGGGTACCTTAAGGTTATCCGCACCTTTCGTCAACAAGAGGCAAGCAGGCCCGTTGACACGCAGAGACTAATGTCGTCTTTTGCACCTTTTGTCAACCAGGGGCAAGTGAGCCCGTTGACACGTAGAGACTAACGTCATCTTCTGCACTTTTTGTCATCCAGAGACGGAGAGTCCGATGACATGTAGGGGTACGTTATTGTTATCCGCACCTTTTGTCATCCAGAGACGGCGAGTCCGATGACATGCTGGGGTACCTTATGGTTATCCGCACCTTTTGTCAACCAGAGGCAAGTAAGCCTGTTGACACGCAGAGACTAACATCGTCATCTGCACCTTTTGTCAACCAGGGGTAAGCGAGTCCGTTGACACGCAGAGACTAACATCGTCTTCTGCACCTTTTTTCATCCAAAGACGGTGAGTCCGATGAGATGTGGGGGTACCTTATGGTTATCCACACCTTTTGTCAACCAGAGGCAAGCAAGCCCGTTGACACGCAGAGACTAACGTCGTCATCTGCACCTTTTGTCAACCAGGGGCAAGCGAGCCCATTGACACGTAGAGACTAACGTCGTCTTCTACACCTTTTGTCATCTAGAGATGGCGAGTCCAATGACGTGCGGGGGTACCTTATGGTTATCCGCACCTTTTGTCATCCAGAGATGGCGAGTCCGATGACATGTGGGGATACCTTATGGTTATCCGCACCTTTTGTCATCCAAAGACAGCGAGTCTGATGACACGCGGGGGAACCTTATGGTTATCCGCACCTTTTGTCATCTAGAGACGGCGAGTCTGATGACATCCGGGGGTACCTTAGGGTTATCCGCATCTTTCCTCAACCAAGGCGAACGAGTTCGATGATATCGGGATGTTGTTGGTCATCTGATTCTGATTATTTTTAAAATTTTTGCAGGTTTTACTTTCGTCATCCAGAGACATTCAAGCCCGATGACGCACAAGATTCTTCTCTGCTAGACAGGGACGATCGAGCCCGATAGCATGCAGTGACTAACATTGTCATCTGCACCTTCCCCAGAGATGTCAGCGTCTTTCGGCCGAGACTGCGCAAAAGTCTCATTTGCTATCCGTAAGACTCAAATCCCAATAGCATACAGTGACTAACATTGTCATCTGCACCTTCCCTGGAGATGTCAGCGTCTTCCGGCCGAGACTTTTTTTAGTCTCACACTTCTGTTAATCCTGACCCGTGAAGTCAGATGGCAGGCGAAGATACCCGAGTGGTTATCCGTACAAAGACAATTTCTGTTAATCCCGACCCGTGAAGTCAGGTGGCAGGCGGAAATACCCCAAGTGGTTATCTATACAAACACACTTCTGTTAATCCTGACCCGTGAAGTTAGGTGGCAGGCAGAAATACCCCAAGTGGTTATCCGTACTCACACAGTTCTGCTACCCCGACCTGTGAGAAGTCAGGTAGCATGCGGAGACGCCCTATACGGTAATCTGCACACATTTCAAACACAAAAATGTCTTCAGCCATTGCATGCCTTCAAAGGCGACAATGACCCTCATTTACATTTGGAAGACGACAATGTCTTCAGTCATTGCATGCCTTCAAAGGCGACAATGTCCTCATCTACATGTCGAAGAAGACAATGTCTTCAGTCATTGCATGCCTTCAAAAGGCGACAATGTCTTCAGTTGCATTTCGAAGACGACATTGTCTTCATCTCAAAAACTTCAATATCCTTTTCCCCTATGCTTTGTTGGACTCGACGTCCTTTGTTAGTACGCTTTTTTAAAAAAAAGGAGAGTGAAATGAAAATGAAAATGAATTAAACGAGAAAAGAAGGAATTTCAATATCTTCATGCCTTCACGGGTTTTACTGCTTCAATTTGCGCTAGTGGCCGGTCGGGTAAAGATTCAGCTCGAACGAAATTAGTGTCTTATCTTTACTTTCCTTTTATATCCAATAAAAGACAAGTAAAGAGGGGCAACTATCATACCCTAATTTCGTTCGAGGACCATTATTTGTCAGCATGTGACCTTCGTTTGACCACCTCAAAATGCTTAACACCCATCATTGTGGAATCCGTAAAGTTCTTAGATGTTTTGGGAAGAAACCGGTCAAAAACACGAAAACGGGAGTGCATTTAGCAAAGTGGGGTGTGTGTAAATAAACTGTTACACTCTAATTTCATCCTATGACCATTGTTGATCGCTTCAGAAGGCTTAACACTCATCACGGTGGAATCCTTAAAGTTTCATGAGATTTCGGAAAGAAAACAGCCAAAAACACAAAAATGGGGGGTGAACTTAATAAGATAGGGGTGTAAATAGCAATTCGAATCTAGGCCAAGTTGGGTTGCTTAAGGAGGAAGCAACTAGGCGGCAAGCTCCTTCGTATTGTTGAAAAATGGTTTCCAGGGCTTCCGTAATGCTTACGTAAAATTTTCGAAAACCTTGGGTAAGCATATTTCACTTAACATTGGTGAAAGAGAAGAGAAAAAAAGATGAAAATCAAATCTGAAATACTTTCGTAAGGCTTCCATAACTTTTCCCTAAAGTACGAAAAGGGGGTGAACTTAGTAATTAGGGTGCGCTTAGAAATCTTCCTCAAGAAGCCTCTGGGCGGCAAGCACCTCCCTTTTTCCCTATAAACAGGGGAGCGGGGGGGCTATTTCAAAATATTCCAGACCCCTTGGCTATGCATTTCGACTGTTTTGGGGTGAAAAAATGTGTTTTCGTGAAGAAAATCCAAGCCGAGGTGCTTCCGTAACGCTTCCGTTAGCGATTATGTGGAAATTCTTCATCGTTCTTCACCGTTCTTCGTCATTCTTCAGTCTTCAACCAGTAAGTTCCTGAAATCGAATCTTTCAATTCATTATATGCACCCTTAGTGGTCTCTACTTGTTTTGTGTACTTTCACTTTAATTTCGCTTACTTTCAGTTTTCTTTTCTTCCGCTTTAACGAGCTTTTAGCCATTTATTTAAGCCGTTTTCTCACCTAATAAATGATAAAATGAATTTCAACCGATCATGTGTGTTGTAATCTCGTTTAATCACTGTTAAAACAAAATATAACCGATCGTTCACGTTGTAACCTCGATTAAACCAAAAAAAGCAAAATAATAATAAAATAATGAAAATATCTTGAAAAAAAATAATAAAATAATCAAGAAAAATCAATGAGACGTTTTTCTTTGAAAGTTTCCTTGAATTAGTTGACTAATAATCAAAGTGAAACCAAGGCTAAAATCAACTCACAAATCAATCTTTGCCCGCAAAAATCACTAAAAACCATTTTAAGGTCCAACGCCTTAAACGGTCCTCTTTGCTTTTATCGGTTAACATGGACCGTTCAAAAGCATAAAATCAACATGTAACTTTACCAGTTTTGCAAGAACTACGTAGGTCTGATTTCCTCATCGCAATTGAGGATACATAGGAGCAAAAGCCCTGCTTTTGTCGACCACCCCAAGAGATCGTTAATGGTCCAACGCCTTAACATTTCTCTCCTTTCAAAAACCAAGAGATCGTTAATGGTCCAACGCCTTAACGTTTCTCTCCTTTTAAAAACCAAGAGATCGTTAATGGTCCAACACCTTAACGTTTCTCTTCTTTCAAAACCAAGAGATCGTTAATGGTCCAACGCCTTAACATTTCTCTCCTTTCCAAAAATCAAAAGATCGTTTAATAGTCCAACGCCTTAAACGACTTTTGTTCGGTTAAAATTGATCTTGCGGAAAAAGATCAAAACAACTTAACCAACATTTAGTTCTGATTTCCTCATCGTAATTGAGGATACATAGGAGCGAGGGAAACACCCTTGTCAACCACAAAAAGATAAAAAATACAAAAAATATAAAAAGCATAAAAACACAAAAAGACATAAAAAAGGGAAAATAAAACATTTTGAAGTAATATTTGCACACTTCATTAAAGGTTGTTGTCCCTTGTGAAGGACGCGTGGGGTGCTAATACCTTTCCCGTGCGTAAAAACAACTCCCGAACCTTTCACGATTAAAGTTCGTAGACCACACATTTTGATTTTTTCGACATTTTCCTCGAATAAACATTGGTGGCGACTCCGCGCATTTTCCTCCCTTGGAAGACGCACCTGTGAGCCCTCTCGTCGCCCTCCCGTCGAAGGGTAGGTTGCGACATTGACATTATTACTATCAGTTGCTATGTCCAAACTTAATACGCTGTTATCAATTTCAGTTATCCATCGTGCATTGTCGTATTTGCTTCGCGATGTGTTGTATGAAACAATAAAAATGTAGGTCTTGTGTACTTTCAGTTGCACACCTTATTTTCCATAACATGTAGTCATGGATACCAACTATACCCGATTTGCAGACTATCTCTAATCTTTTCTTGAAGCGATTGAATAAAAGAAATAGACAAAAACAAAAAAAATGATAAAGATAAAAATTTTGGTCAACTAAAAAGCCAACACGCTTTTGAAAAAAAATGAACTTGCCAAAATTTCACCATTCAGAACACGAGCAGATTTTTGAAAAAAAAAATGTGTTCGCGTCGCCCTCCCTCCGAAGGCTAGGTTGCGACAGACATGATAAAACCTTTTCTTAAAAGACTGTGCTTGGTTCGACCCCATGTTCACAAGAATAGAAATTTTGATTGCCAATACTTCAACACCCTATCATAGAGGAGATATGATGAATGATTGGGGCATAGTTATGTTATGCTTGACAAACGTATTTATCAAACTGACACAAGACGCCCAAAAGACCACCCTTTCTTATTAACAATGCATTGGGTACCATTTTACCCAATGGAAAGGAACCACAATGTTATTACTCTTGTGTCCCTAATTGAGGAACCTAATGGAAAGGATCCAAAAGTTCACTATCTAGTGACAACTCCCAAGGGTAGTTTCATGTAACCTTACCGGCCTCTAGAGATATCATCCTCTTAGGTAACAACATTGTGGCGATAGGGACTACCAGCGATAATGCATCACCAAAAGAGGAAAACTCTAGATGAGGCTTCACTATTATCAAGCGAGTTAGAGACCCACATGACCACAGATCGACCTCCACCCCCTATGGCTCACACAAACCCAGGTATAAGGTCTAATATCTCAATGTGTGTGTGAAAAGTGTAGGTTTCATGTGTGAACAGAGCAACCTGAGAATTAACCAACCCTACCAACCAAGCAAATAGAAAATTCCCAAGTCGATACAACAAGTACATCACATGTAGTCTACCCCAGGATTCAATGGCACAAATTATTTCTAATTATAAAGGTAATAGATACAAAGATACACACAAAGAGATAACAACATGACAAAGGTTATATACAAGTATGAATAAAGCAAAGGAAAAAAGAAATGAGGTTGAAGCAAAAACCACAAAGAATTGTAGCAGAATGAAACGATCATGAACGTGAGCATAACATAAGGATAAAAGACAAAAGGGAACATAAATAAAGAAAAAGTCACGAAAAAAATTGCACACTGACCAAATGGCTTAACTCTCTAACATCTCCCCAATGGAGTTGCCATTTGTCGCAACCTGCCTTACGACGGGATGATGAAGGAAAATAAATAAGTAAAGCACATTCGTCTCCTACGGAGAAAACGAGTGGGAGTCGCCACCAACGTTTATTCAAGGAAAACGTTAGAAAAACCAAAAGAGGTCTGCGAATTTTGAAAAGAATGGTTCAGGAGTTGTTTACGCATAGGAAAGGTATTAGCACCCCACGTGCCCGTCACAAGGGACAGCGACCTTTTATTGAGTGTGCAAAACGTGACTTCAAAAATTATTTATTTTCCCTCTTTTTATTATTATTATTTTTTTGAATCGACAAGGGTGTTGCCCTTGCTCCTACGTCTCCTCAGGTGCAATGAGGAAATCAGACATACATAGTTCTTTAATAAGAATACTTATGTTTCTTTTTGAAAGATTCATTTTAAATGCAAACAAAAAGTCGTTAAGGTGTTGGACCTTGAAACGACGTTTTAATTTATTTGAAGGAAAAAAAGCGAAGGGAACCGTTAAGGTGTTGGACCTTGAAATGATCTCAAGTGGTATTTGACGAAAAGAAGTTTGGTTGTGAATTGATTATTTTCATTTTGCTTTTGTTTATTACTTTCCAGTCATACTAAAAAAAACAATTTCATGACACTAGTGGCCGATTAGAACTAAGCCTTACAAATAAAATGAAATTACCAACGATAAGGGAAGAAGATAAATGCACACATAATATCACAATAGACCTATAAGGGTACATAGATTACATCAAAATCTTAAGAAAAACTAACCGGCTGTTGCACAGGGCACAAGGCTAGCAAGAGAAATGATGTAGGAAATGATCCACGGTTCGATTCGGCAGAGCCTCGACTTTGCTTTTTTCTCTTCTTCTCTTTCTCCTTTTTGTGTTTTTCCTTTATTTCCTCAGTTTTTCAACCCTTTAACCCTTCCCTTGCATGCCTATTTATAGGAAAAGGCCATTTGGTGCAGCTGGAGCTCGCCCAAGTGAGCCAATTGCTTAGGCTTGAAGGTATCAGCTTGCCCAGGTGAGCTGGTTGCTTAAGGCTGAAGCTTTCCCATGGCCCAAGTGAGCCAAATGCTGGCCTGGGCGAGTTTAGGTCTAGAAAGTTCCAAAAAATGACCATTTTTCCCTTTTCCTTGTGGCTTTTGTTTCCGAATCTGATAATCAAACATTAACCCTAAGCGACCTCTCGGCCTTGCACTACAACCGGTGCCAAACACCATAATTTGATTAGCAATAATCAAAACATTATATGTGAATGATAAAATTTTTATACCCAGATGAAATTAGGATTTGACACAACAACTCCTTTACTTGAGGACTAACCTCAAGCTCAAGAGGTATGGCAGTGCTAAGGGAGGTTTCCCTTGATAGAGAAGGTAGAAGGATTGTTTAAGGAGTGCTCTTTTGATATCACCTCTTGTTGCAAAATGATTTTCCTTCTTAACAATCTTCTTGGAGGAATCCTTTTCCTCTTTTTCCTTCCCCTTGGCCTTTGAAGACAAGGCCTTACTATCCTTCTTTGTCTTTTTTTTCTAGTTTTTCTTCCTCATGCCTCTTATCATCTTTGGGCTTAGAAGATGCAACCCCAAAGATGCCTTGACCTTGGTCTTTCATTGGATAAGAGTGAGAGCCATAAGATTTTGAAGTAGGCTTCCTTTTAAGTTGTTGCTCTACCCTTATGCAAAATTGGACAAGGTCATCTAGGTCCCTATATGGAAGGTGCTCAACCTTGTCCCTCACTTCCATATTAAGTCCACTAAGGAACCTAGCAATACTTGTTCTTTCCTCCTCCCTAAGCCCAGCTCTCAAAAGGAGTAGTTCCATTTGTTGCCTATACTCTTCAATACTCATACTCGCTTGTTTGAGCCTTTGGAGCCTGTCCATAAGCTCCCTTTCATAGTAGGAGGGGATGTGTCTCTTCCTAAGGGCACTTTTCAAGTCATTCCAATACTCTACTAGAGGATCCCCATGAATCCTTCTTTCCCTAACTAGGGAAGTCCACCAATAGAGGGCATACCCTTGGAAGCTAGGGGTAGCCAAAGGAACCTTCCTTTCCTCACTTGTATGATTGAAAGCAAAGAGTTGCTCAACCTTCATTTCCCAATCTAAATAAGCCTCTACATTGTCCTTCCCATGGAATTATGGGAGGTTAATATTAGCCTCTTGAGGCTTTCTTTCCTTTTCTCTCCTATGCGAGTGAGGTCTAGGATGTGACCTATGCCTTCCTCTATAATAGTCACTATGTTCTTCACTTAGGCTTTTGTAGGAGTAATGACTACTATAGGAGACATGTTTTTCTTTTCTTAACACTTTTATTATTTTCTTTCTTTCTTCTTCCCTTGTTTGTTCCCTCTTATCTTGACTTATTTCTACCCTCTCTTTTCCTTTTTCTTTTCTTTTTAGTTTTTCTTTCCATAACTTAAGGGAACTCAACTCATCTAATATTCTAGATAGAAGATCCTTATGACTAGTACCCTCACCATTAACACTAGATGAATGATGACTCATGTTAGTTCCTAAGTTGTGGTTCTTTCTTGTTGGGGGTGTCGCAACCTACCTCACGACGGGACGACGAAGGAAAATAAAAGAAGGCGTCTTCTAAAAAGAAAACGCGTGGAGTCGCTACCAACATTTATTCGAGGAAAATGTTAGAAAAACCAAAAAGAGATATGCGAATTTTGAAAATAAGGGTTCGGGAGTTGTTTACGCATAGGGAAGGTATTAGCACTCCACACGCCCGTCACAAGGGACGACAACCTTTAATCGAGTGTGTGCAACATGACTTCAAAATTATTTAATTTTCCCTT
Source organism: Glycine soja (assembly GCF_004193775.1). Taxonomy (NCBI): domain Eukaryota; kingdom Viridiplantae; phylum Streptophyta; class Magnoliopsida; order Fabales; family Fabaceae; genus Glycine; species Glycine soja. The sequence goes on along the minus strand of NC_041009.1, from coordinate 28,638,102 downwards.
TTTATATTTTTATATTTTTTGGGGTCGACAAGGAGGCTGCCCTTTCTCCCACATATCCTCAGGTGCGATGAGGAATTCAGACCTACGTAGTTCTTTAAGTCTGAATGTTTGTGTGTTAAATTGATTTTATGTTTTTTGAAAGATTTATTTTAATTGCAAACAAAAAGTCGTTTAAGGCGTTGGATCTTGAAACGATGTTTTAAATTTTGAAATGTGGAGAGAATCATTAAGGTGTTGGACCTTGAAACAATCTCAAGTGATATTTGATGAAATCAAGTTTAGTTATGAGTTGGTTTTATCTTGGTTTTTTTTATTAACTTTCAATCTCTTTTAAAGACAATTTTACGGCACTAGTGATCGGTTAAAATTAAACTTTACAAATAAAAACGAGATCACCGATGATAAATGGAGAAGATGAATATAATAACAGAGGGGACCCCTAAGGGTACATAGATTACATTCAACTCTTGGAAAAAAACTAATCAACTATTGCACGAGGGACACAGAACAAGAGAATGATGAATGGAATGATCACAATCGCGATTTGGTAGCGCCTCAACTTCACTTTTCTTCCTTATTCCTCTTCTTTCTCTCTTTCTCTCTCCTTTTACCAACTTTTGAACCCTTAAACCCCTCCCCCAACATGGCTACTTATAGGAAAAAGCCATTTTGGGGCAGGGGAAGCTCACCCAGCGAGCTGATGCTTAGCCCTAAAGGAATGAGCTCACCCAGGCGAGCTGGTTGCTTAGGCATGAAGCTATCTCATGGCCCTTTTGCCCCCTTCCTTGGTATCTTTTTGTTTTCTTGATTAAAACACTGAGTGATTCCTTGCTTTGCACTGTAACTGGCGCCAAATATCGTAATTCGACTAGCAAGAATCAAAATATCATATTGAACGATATTCCCTGGACGAAATTAGGGTCTGACAGTTGCCCCTCTTTACTTATCTTTTATTGAAAATGAAAAGGTAAGTAAAGATAAGGACACTAATTTCATCTGAGCGATCTAGCTATTCAAAATTGAACGCCAGAGGAAACATAGGAAGTGAAACCGAAAAAGCAAAAGGACATTGACATTGAAATATCGAAAGCATCAAGCAAAAGACATCGTAGTCTTGTAAAACATAAGACGGGAGACATTGAAGTGTTGTAAATGTAAAAGACAGAAGACATTAAAGTCTTGTAAATGCAAAAGACTGAAGACATTGAAGTCTTGTAAATGTAGAAGACTGAAGACATTGAAGTCTTTGAAAATGTAAAAAGACTGAAGACATTGAAGTCTTTGAAATGTAAAAGACTAAAGGCATTGAAGTCTTTGAAATGTAAAAGACTGAAGACGTTGAAGTCTTTGAAAAGCATAAATGACTGGAGACATTGTAGTCTTTGAAAGCATAAATGACTGAAGACATTGTAGTCTCTTTGAAAGCGTAAATGACTGAAGACATTGTAGTCTCTAAAAGCATAAAAGAAAAAGACATTGTAGTCTTTGAAAGAGTAAATGACTGAAGACATTGTAGTCTTTGAAAGCGTAAATGACTGAAGACATTGTAGTCTTGGAAAGTGTGAAAGAAAAAGGCATTGTAGTCTTTGCAATCATAAAGCAAAAGGCATTGTAGTCTTCGAAAGCGTGAAAGCAAAAGACATTGTAGTCTTTGCAATTATAAGGCAGAAGACATTGTAATCTTTTGAAACATAAAGCAAAGGACATTGAGTCCTATGAATCATGCAATTGGATTTTGGCAATTGGTATATAATGAGAAATCTATGGACTCATAGCCTGATTAGAAACATGGGTTTTGGAATGCATGGACATGCAAACTTCGCCCTAAAATGAAGTAAATGCAGGTTATGTACGCAACAATGCAATGCAATGAAAAATTGTGCAATGTTCATGACATTCTTTCCTCTTTTGGTGATCTTAATTTTATTTTCTTTTTTCTTCCCCTTTTTTTTGTGAGAAAAAACACAGATTGATTGTCTCTTTCTAAAAGACGTGATAGCTCATGCAACCTCACCCTATCTTTTGCAAATCTCTTTGGGGACTCCCTCAGAGTGTATGTTTTGATTTAATCACTTGACAATTTTGGATGACGGCAGTGGAGCCATTTGACATTTAATCAATCAATTGAAATATTTATCCTAGGGTTCATCCCTTTCTTTTTCTTTAAAACCTTCTAATATTTTGCACAGCAAGGAAACATAAGGCTTTGGGATCAATCGTGCACCCCATTGAAGGATGGCAATGGATTGTCACACTTTGGTATGTGACCAAGTGAAACTTTCCTGATTTAAAGTCATAGAGTGATGCCAAGGGTCTGTCAATCCTGCTAAAACTTGATGACATGGGCTAATCCTAAAATAATTTATACAACAAAGGCCACCCTTGGATTCAAAAGCAATCCTAAGGAGTTTGCATGAGCGACTAACATTAGATGTACCCTACAATCAAAATTGTCTTTGGGCATTTTCCATGAGCTCCTGATCGAATGAGTTTTCTTCTCAAATGTGCAAGTGAGAAACCTCAAGGATTCTCTTTATATATATATATATATATATATATATATATATATATATATTTCAACAATCACAAGCGTGTGCGGGTTCCATTCCAGAATCCCAACTTAAAAGCAAAATTAGTCATTTCTTGATCCACATGGGCTTTATTGGGCTTGTAACATGGTAGGGGTAAGAGGGCTATGAAAGAAAGGATCAGAGAGGCTCAAAGAGTGTTTAAGGGTTATATTGAGTAAGAACCTCGAGAGCGTTGCTTGTACTTTATTCATTTCAACTTTTGGGTTGGGCCCTACTCCTTTTGTCTTATAAATTAATTCTTATTGCACTTTTGTGCCTTCCTTGTAAAATCTGGAGACCTTTTGTCTCTCTTTTTTTCTTCACTCGCCTTTGGCGGATTTTATTTTCTTTTTCTTTTCATTGTTGCCCAACTTCATGCATGTGTTTTTTCCATTGCTCTTCCCACCGGTTTAGCGGTGGTTCCTACTCAGGGTTTCTATTTTTGTTTTTTGTGTTGCTTTTTAGAAAACAAAAATGCTTTGGCTTGGAGGGGGTAGCAAGGGATAAATTAGTGTTTGGGATGTTGAAACACGGTCAAGTGTCATTTCAAATCTTGACTAGATACTTTTGTAGTTTGGATTTTGGGACGAAACCTCTGATAAACACGCTCCTTATTCTTTCATCTTTTTATATATTTTTTTATTACCCTAATTTTTTCCTAGGCTGCCCTTTCAGGTTTTCAACCTACCAAGTGAGAACTTCTAATCTGCCCCTAATTTCGTGCTCTTCTCTCCCTCTCCCTTCATTCATCTCCTTCTTCCTCCAAGCTCTTATCCATGGCCTCCTATGGTGGTGAGCTTCTTCTAGACTCATCTTCTCCTTGAAGTGGCGTCTCCTCTCTTTCTTCCTTCTCCATTCCGCTGCCATTTATCTTCCAAGAAGCAAAGGAATCCATTGATGAAAAAGATCCTAGGCCTACAAGCTCCAATGGAGCTTGCATCATGTGGTATCAAGAGCATCTTCATCTAGGTGATGTTCTTTTGCTTCCTCTATCTTTTTGTTCGGTGAATTCTCTTTTAATCCTTGTTTTTCATCTTATTCTCCATGTATATCCTCCATTGTCTTGTGGTTTGGTGCTGCTTAGAGTAGATTCAAAAAAAAATAAACCGATTAAATCTTAGATCTACACTTGTTCTTGCATTTCTATGGTTCAAATTTTGTATATCTACTCTTGAATCTTGTTTTTGTGTTGATTTTAGGTTCTATCAATTTTCATTCATAATATTCTTGTGCTGAACCTTTAGATCTAAATTTTGTTCCAAAATATTGATTAGAAAAAAAAACACAAAAATCTAAGTGTAAATCACTTAATCCATGTTGTCTTAGAGTCATGTTTAGTCATAGTAATTGTCACATTATGTTCTAAGTTTGTGTTGAATTTTATTTTGTTGATTGAATTCTAGATACATTTGTTCATGTATTCTTGTCATTCTTAGCCTATCTTTTGAATTTTGAGTCTAATTCATGCATGTTATTTAGTTCATAACATGTTCTAAATCAATTCCTAGAAGTAGTCTTGTTCTTGAACTTTTTTTTTTGCTTTCTAAGTTTCCTACATGATGCCTAGGATGAAGTTGAGTTGTGGTGCTGAGTTGTGGCTGGATTTGTGAATCAAAATAAGTCTTAAGCTCTCTTTAATTGTGTTATTCAAGATAATTGAGCATAAGCAAACACAAATTGTAAATATCCAAGCCTCAAGCAACATAAACACTACTCTTGATTTCTAGGCTGAAATCGCTGGTGCTGGCAGCTTGAACATACGAACTTGTATAAATTACTGGGAACTGGTCACTACGTTTTTTGAGCTGAAAATTTTACTGAAAAATCTCACAAGTTGGCAGAAAAATCAGTTTCCAGGAAAAAAAAGAAAAGTGAAAGGAAAGTGTACTTGTTGTTTTGGCTCAAAATTTGTTCTATAATTGGTGCCTATTTTATACCAATCCTAGTTCTGAAATTTCAATTGAAAATTATTGTGAAAACAAGTGCCAAAACTAGAGGTTTCTTGAGTCTTTTTTTTTTAGAGTTTTTCTACTCTACTCTAGAGCCATTCTAGGTTTCTCTTTGAGTCCTAGCTTGCTTTTTTGTGTTTTTAATTGCTTTAATTGTTGAATAATCCTTGAAAATTTGTCTTGTTAAAACTCTATTGGTTTAGCTTTCATTTCATTTTTTTTTTGGTCTTTGGTTATTGCTTGTCTCTTTATTTCCTTGCTTGTGAGTTGCCATATAGGGAATTGGAAAGGAGGATTGGTGCCATATCTTGAAGAATTTGAGTCAAGAAGCAAGGGGCCAACCACCTTAAGAGCTATTGGACTAAGAAGCACTCTAAATTGAGTGAAATACTAAATACAGAATAGCCACCACAATTGAGGACTTTTTTTTTTGTAATTTTGTAATTGGCAATTTGTTTTGCTTTCAAATTTTGTAACAAAAAGGCCTTTCATTGGAAGTAAGTTTGGAGCCTCCAATAGGTCACCCTACTTCCATTTGTGTGTAATAATTTTAGGCAATTTTCCCTTAGGATAGTGAGTGTTTTGTTGGGAACCTTAAATGAGGTCATCCAAACACTCTTAGGATCCGCCTAGTTTGCATTTCTTGCACTTTAATTTCTTGCTTACTTTCATAGCTTATTTCCTTTACCCTCCATTGTCAAACCGCCTAGATAGCTTGCCTTTTACCAATTAGTTTTTACCTTATCTTTCACACCTCTTTTAGTGTTTATTTTGGCTAGTTTCAACCATAGTTTCTTTTACCTTTTTTTCAAACCCCCAACAAGAAAGAACCATAACTTAGGAACCAACATGAGTCTTCATTCTTCATCTAGTGTTAATGGTGAGGGTTCTACTCCTAAGGACCCCTTGTATAAGATATTAGATGAGTTGAGATCCCTTAAGTTGTGGAAAGAAAAACAAGAGAGAAAAGAAAAAGGTAAAAAAAGAGTGGAAGAAATAAGTCAAGATGAAAGAGAGAAAATAAGAGAGGAAGAAAGAAGAAAAATAAGGAAAGAAATGAAAAGAGAAAAACATGTCTCCTATAGTAGTCGTAACTCTTGCAAGAGCCTAAGTGAAGAACTTCGTGACTATTATGAAGGAAGGCATAGGTCACATCTTAGACCTCACTCCCATAGGAGAGAAAATGAAAGAAAGCCTCAAGAGGTTAACATTAAACTCCCATACTTCCATGGGAAGGACAATGTATAGGCTAATTTAGATTGGGAAATAAGGGTAGAGCAACAACTTAAAAGGAAGTCTACTTCAAAATCTTATGGCTCTCACTCTTATCCAAAGAAAGACCAAGGTCAAGGAATATTAGGGGTGAGACCTTCTAAGCCCAAAGATGATAAGGGGAAGACAATAGAAAAGCAACCCCTTAAGGCTAGTATGCAAGAGAAGACTAGCTCCATGAAGTGCTTTAAATGTCTTGGAAGAGGACACATTACTTCTCAATGCCCCACCAAGAAAACCATGATTATGAGGGGCCAAGACATTTATAGTAGCCAAGATGAGGCTACTACTTCACCTTCCTCTAGTAAAAGTGAAGAAGCAAAAGGGGAAGAATCTAGTGAAGAGATCTACCCCCAAGAAGAAGGACAACCTTTAATGGTTAAGGAGGAGTGTAAGGAGGTAAGTGTCTCCTCCAAGAGGTTAGCTAAGAAGGAAAGACATTTTGAAATAAAGACAAATATTAAAGAAATTTCCCTTCTTAGACAACCTCCACATTTTCTCCTTTGTAAAAAGACACTTGTTAGCATTGCCACATCTCTTAGGCTTGAGTTTATTCCTCAAGTAAAGGAGTTGTTGGATGAGGGTTTGGTTCGCAAGAGATTAAATCCTTGTGCTTTTTTGGTGCCCAAAATAGGTATTATTAGGCACCAAATCCCTAAAATAGGTTGTGTGATGAATGCTTTGGGTGGTGCAACACTCTTTTGTAAAATCACTCGTGCACCCAACATCTTCATGATTTGTGTACATAGGGACTCATTAGGTAGGTTTGTTCTTATTTTTAGTTTCAATACAAACTTAGGTACTCATATGGGACACCTTAGGTTTGTCATACTTTTTGGTAGGAATAATCAACATGAAAATATAGAAAAGGGTATGTTCTATTGCTTTACTTTTCTTAATTTTTTAAATTGTGATCAAGGGTTTCCCATGAATCCTAAGAGAATAAAGGTCATTCCTGAGTGGCCCGCTCCACCAAGTGTAAGAAAAATTTGGGGCTTCCAAGACTTAACAAACTTTCACAAAAGGTTTGCCCCATATTTTTCTATACTTGTAGCACCACTCATTGAGTTGGTGAGGAACCATGTTCCTTCATGGGAAGATGCCCAGGAAATGAGTTTTCAGACCTTACCTTACTTCAACAAACTAAACACCACTAATACATATGTTTTTGTTCTTTTTGCAAGTGTTGAGGAAAAAAGCCCAGACTTTCAAGAACCTCGGGATTTGAGGTCAAATCCTTTTCAAGGGGGAGGGAATGATGCAATCCTACCCCGCAAGGGCATTGGATAGAAAAACTCCAAGTAGATTGGGCCAGAGATGCAAAAGAAGGCCCTAGGGTTCTAATGAGCCTTAGGGTAGATTTCGGGCCCATGGGCTAAGTACGAGCCTACTTATCTTTGTAAATATTAGATTAAGGTTTCATTATTTTTGGGCCTTGTATTTAGGGCTCCATAATGTAGGTAGGGTATCCTAGAAATATAGGATTTTTCAGCCCTTGTATTTTAGGGCACCTAGACTAGTTTTTGTATTAGGGGTAGTTTTGTAATTTCACATGCACTAAGTGGATATTTGATGTGTGTGGTTGGAAATAAATTTAATTGAATTGGTAGAAGCCCAATCCAATTAAATTTTAGAGGGGGAGGTGAGCATTTGCTTACTACACCCCATTGCCACATCATATAGTCACACTTTGTGCATGTCCTTCATGCTTTTCATGCCTCATGACACCTAAGCACACTTAGTGGAGAATCTTGGAATTGATCTTGGATTAGTGGGCTGAACCATAACTAAAATTCACTAATCATAATTAGTGAAATTTTGGCTCCAAAGTTTGGCTCCACAAATTCAATTTCAAATTCAAGTGAAATTTGAATTTCCCTCCAATTTTGTGTGACACTTGGGCTATAAATAGAGGTCATGTGTGTGCATTTTTTTCAACTTTGATCATTTGAATATTAACTTCAGATTTCAAAGCTCTTTTTGAGCACAAAATTTCGTGCTCTTCTCTCCCTCTCCCTTCATTCATCTCCTTCTTCCTCCAAGCTCTTATCCATGGCCTCCTATGGTGGTGAGCTTCTTCTAGACTCATCTTCTCCTTGAAGTGGCGTCTCCTCTCTCTCTTCCTTCTCCATTCCGCTGCCATTTATCTTCCAAGAAGCAAAGGAATCCATTGATGAAGAAGATCCTAGGCCTACAAGCTCCAATGGAGCTTGCATCAGCCTCTCATTGCCTAGTGTGGGCTCTGAGGTATCTATTGTTGTCTTTTGTCATGACCTTGTAGCAAGGAAAAATGAAAGAAACTGTGCAGGTTCACGAAAAAGAAACTTAAAGGATTTTCAATTAACAGATTAAGTCAAACGACTCTTGTTCTTGACAACTCACTTTTCTCTCAAAAGACAACTTTTAAGAATGATAAAATGAGGTCACATGAATGTTTGTACTTCTTATTTTTTATTTGAAACACAGTCAGTCAAACATTTTTTTTTTTGAACTTTAGTTGTCGTTTATGGTATCCCCACTAAACGTGTAGAACGAACAATTTCTTATTGAATAGAGTTGGAGATCAACTCAGGAGCGCAAGTCACTAGAGCAAACAAGCCAACGACGTACATTCTCATTCCAGTGAATATGCAAAGATGTAATTGTGAGAGAATGAGACAAGGACATCAAATTTATCCATATTATTAGCAGTGTGACTGTTGTTTACATTAATGGCATAAACTTGAAAATCCTAATGAGTCATTGGAGACATCTAACAACAACCTTCAAATTTCCCCAAGTATCATGCATATTATTGCTCAACAACGTCAGAATTCACAAGCAATTGTCTTCCTCAAATTTTAGCCAACCTACATCAATTAGACTTTGCACCTTATGTTTCAGGGTCATACAATGCTCAACAAAATGCCCCGGAACTCCTCCGTGATAAGCACATGTTGCATTCGAGTTGTATCCTCGGGAAAATGGAGGTTGAGGAATCTTTGGTGGGATTATGGCTACCATTGCATTATTGAGTAGATATGGGTGTAAGTTAGCATACAGCACCGAAATTGGGGTGAATTCTACAGGCTTGTTTTCTGAAAAATTCCTTCCCTGGATGGTGTTTTGGTTCGTGTTAAGGGTGGTGTTTGGCTTCGGATGTGCAGCAGGCGGGTTTTGTGGCTGATTTAGGGGCTGCCTTTGTGGATGATTGGGTGTTCTTGGCTAGTAGGGTGGTGGGTAATGAGAAGGATTGATATTGGTTGAGTATTGATATTGTTGAGCTAGTGGGAAATTTGGCCATGTAGGAACGGCAGTCACGGCATGGGTTTCTCCCTCCTTCTTATTCTCTCAATTTTCCCTAGGCTTCCTATTCATCAAAGTAGCATAATCAAATTTGCCTCTTCTCGAACCCACTTCGATCCTCTCGCCCGCAAACACTAAATCTACAAAGCTTGAAGGCATGTAACCCACCATCTTCTCATAGTAGAACACCGGTAACATGTCCACTATCATTGTTATCATCTCCCTCTCCATCATTGGGGATGCTACTTGAGCTGCCAGATCCCTCCACCTTTGGGTGTATTCTTTGAAAGATTCATGCTCCTTTTTCACATGTTCTACAATTGCATTCTATCCGGAGCCATATCAAAATTGCATTGATACTGCCTAATGAAGGCAACCATTAGGTCCTTCTAGGAATGGACCCGAGAAGGTTCAAGATTAGTATACCAGGTGACGATTTACCCAATAAGACTTTCCAGGAAGAAATGCATCAATAATTTTTCATCTTTCGTGTATGCCCCCATTTTCCTACAGTACATCTTCAGGTGATTCTTGGGGCAAGTAGTCTCCATGTACTTATCGAAATTTGGCACCTTGAACTTCATAGGAATGACCACGTCGAGCACTAGGCACAACTCTACCATGTCAGCAAAGGCATAATTTCTGCCTCCTACAATGACCCTTAGCTTTTCCTCTATATGATCAAATTTCTCCCTTTCCACCATAGCAAGAGGCCCTCCTCCCATCGCAAAATGTAAGGGTTGGGGTTGTAGGCGATATTGAGGCCCCCCCAAAGTGTTTGGCGGGGGTACACTAAAAAATGCCTCCGCCTCAGTGGCATATCCAAGGTGAGGCTCGAAGTCGGCTAGAGTGTGGCCTCGGGGTACTTCATGTGTCTCCCCCATGGGTTGAGAGACATGTGCATGATCAGATTGGGGTTATTGGCTCTCAATGGGTACGGGTGTGGAGTTGTCGACATTCTTATCAGGAGCGTGTACAACATTGGGTGGTGTATAGTTGGGAAGCAATCCACATGGGGGGAAGGGATGCTTGCTCTGGACCTGCACCAAATGGGGGCCGCCCGTACTTTCTCAACACTTCGCCTCCCTAACCTACCATATCTAAGACTGGACGATTTACTTGGTTGAAACCAGGTGGGTGAGTCAAGTCCACCTCTATGGCTGTACTTGTGACAACAACTGTAGCCGTATTGACTTCCACCATCCTTCTCATATCATAATGGCCTCCATCATATGATCATATGTTCTTTCATGGCCTCCATGTTGGCCTTCATCTGCTCTTGCACCTCTTCTATTTCACTTATCACTAATCATAGTTAGTGGAGAATCTTGGACTTGATCTTGGATTAGTGGGCTGAACCATAGCTAAAATTCACTAATCATAGTTAGTGAAATTTTGGCTCCACAATTAGGCTCCACAAATTCAATTTCAAATTCAAGTGAAATTTGAATATAAATTCAAATTTCCCTCTAATTTTGTGTGACACTTAGGCTATAAATAGAGGCCATGTGTGTGCATTTTTCCAACTTTGATCATTTGAGAATTACCCTTCTCTCCCTCTCCCTCCACTCATCTTCTCCTACCTTCAAGCTCTTATCCATGGCTTCCTATGGTGGTGAGCTTCTTCTTGACTCATCTTCTCCTTGAAGTGGTGTCTCCAATCATCTTTCTTCCTTCTCCATTCCGCTGCCATGATCTTCAAGAAGTAAAGGACTCAATTGATGAAGAAGATCCAAGGCCTACAAGCTCCACATGGAGCTGCATCAGATGTATGTGAATGATAAATTGTTGAAGTATTGCAAATTTTACATAGGACATTCAGTAGAACATAGGGTCAAATCAATTCAGATTTTCATTAAAACAACATTGTTCATTACATCTTGTCAGAGTGAAAGTGCAACAGGATATAACACATGGACATCAACAGTCCCAAATTTTGTAAATTATTTAGCTCAATCATGTGTTGGCAGTAGCCAAAGAAGCTACGTAAACTCGATCCATCTTCTACCCTAACTTAAGTTGGTTACTTCCATACTTGACCTTCACATGATGAAAACCTTTTCTTAAAAGCATGTGCTTGGTTCGACCCTATGTTCGCAAGAATAGAAATTTTGATTACCAATACTTCAACAACCTATCATAGAGATCATTGATTAAGGCATACTTATGATATGCATGACAAATGTAATAATGAGATCGACATGAGACACCTGAAGAACCATCCTTTCCTAGCTAACAATGTGTTAGGTACCATGTTCACGTGATTTTCAATCATTTTTCACGAGAAATGAGTGTATAATCCCAAAGTGGTTTGTTTATAACTATCCTCATGGTACCTAGCACATGTAACTAAGAATGTGGTATAAACTTTCACGCTTCATTATGACTTTCTTTTTGTTCCTTTTTTTTGTTGTTTTTAGGAAAATGCAAGGCATGAGCAACCATGTGTTAGGATGATGCATGAGTGAACATAACATGCGAACGATGAAAATAGAATGAATGCAATTGGCAGAACACAAGCATGCTAAATAAAGATGCATGATAATGCAATGACTTATGCAAATGCAATGCATGAATATGATAAATGATAAATGCAGGAATGATGTGTCCATTATGAACAGATGCATGATGCGATCAAGGAACAAGCCAGAGTGAGTTTGCTTTGTGCCCTGTCAGACCCAAATTTTGTTCGGGGACAATAATTTGCAAACATTTTGATTCTTGCCAGCCGAATTGAGCTACTTAACACCAGTTACCGCGCAATCCAAAAGGTTTTTTGACGTTTCGGGAAAGAATACGCAAAATACCTGTCATACCCTAATTTCGTCTGGGGACTATTGCTTGATGGTATACAACCTTTGATTGACCGCTTCGAGGTACTTGGCACCCTTTGTTGCACAATATGTGAAGTCCCGAGACGTGCCGGAAATCAAAAGGAAGCGTGGTTATGCAATCCGTGAAATTCCGTAATGTGACGGAAACCAAAAGGAAGTATTGTTACGCAATCCGTGAGTTTCCGTAACTTTTTTAAAAGCTAAAAAAGGGTAAATACATGATCCGTAAGGTTATGTAACCTTACGGAAAGAAAATAAGTATCGTTACGAAATTCGTAAAGTTTCATAACGTTACAGAAAAAGAATCACCAAAAAAAGGAAAGGGGTGTATTTAGTAAAAAAAAAGGGTGCAAATAGCAACCAGGCCCACTTAGGCCTTCCAGATTCTTCCTCCAGAAGGCGGTTGCTTCTGGAGGAAGCAACCTGGCTCGCCTAGGCAAGCTGGGTGGCAAGCTCCTCCCCTATTTTGCTAAAAATAGGGGGAGGAGTGAAGAGGAAAGGGGTTCAGCCTTCTTGGCACTTCATATTCACTTGAAATTGCTGAAGAAAATTGTTTCCGTGAAGAAAATCCAAGCCGAAGCGCTTCCGTAATGTTTCCGTGGGTAATTACACGAAGATTTTCAACCGTTCTTCGGCATTCATCATTCCTTCTTTATTTTTCTTCGGTCTTCAACTGATAAGTACCCCTAATCAAGCTTTTCAATTCATTCTATGTACCCATGGTGGTCCCCATTTGTTTTGTGTATTTTTTATTCTCGTTTCATTTACTTTCTGTACCCCCTTTTGATGTGATTCAGTCATTTATTTAAGTCATTTCTCGCCTAATCAAAAAATAAAATAAATTTCCACCAATCATTTGATTTGTAATATCTGTTAATTTCTGTTAAAATGAAATCCGACCATTCGGTCATGCCGTAACCACGTTGGAAATCAAAAAAGAGGTAAAATAATAATATAAATCAAAAAATACCTTTTAGTAAAATAAAGCGAAAAAATCAATCGGACGTTTCTCTTTGGGATTTCTCTTTCTTAATTGAATTGACTAATAACTAAAGTGAAACTAAGGCTAAAATCAACCCGCAAAGTCAAGCTCGTCCACACAAAAATCACTAAAAAGGATTTGAAAAGTTCAATATCTCAGTTTTTCTTACCAAGTAAATGGATCATTTTTAAGGTCCAACGCCTTAAAATGATCACCTTCCAAGTAAAAAGAATCGCTTGATTTACTCTTAAAAAAGAACTACGTAGGTCTGATTTCCTCTTTGATGGAGGGTACGTAGGAGCAAGAGCCCCCGCTTTTGTCGACCTCAAAAATAAAAAAGGAAATAAAAATTAAGGTAACACAATTTCACACAATTCTAAAAAATAGGTTATTGTCCTTTGAGACAAACGTGAGAGGTGCTAATACCTTCCTCAAACGTAAATACAACTCCCGAACTTGGAATATTCTTTTTGACTGGTTTCCTTCGGTTTTTCTGATGTTTTCCACAAATAAACATTGGTGGCGACTCTGCGCATCTTTCCTCCTTTGGAAAGCGCACCTGTGAGCCTCGCCTCGCTCGCCCGCAAAAGGGCATGTTGCGATAATACCCAAGAAGGAGGGTAAAAGGGTCATTTGGAGGCTTTTTTAGACCCCTGGGCCCACTGGAAAACTTAGGAGTGAAGTAACCAGCTCGTCTGGGCAAGCTGCTGTTCAACCTCCTCCCCTCATTTCCTATAAATAGGCATGAGGGGGCTGAAGGAAGGGGTTCAGCTTCATATATTGAGAGCATTTTAGTGAAATTAGTGAGAAGAAGGAGAAAGAAGAAAAATAAGGCTGAGGCGCTTCCGAATAGCTTCCGTGATCGATTCCTACATCGTTCTTCAATGTTCTTCGTTCGTTCTTTGTTCATCGACCAGTTAGTTTTTATTTCGAAGTGTTGAATTCCTTCTATGCACCCTTTAGGGCCCCTTCTTGCTTTTTGCATCTTCATCTTTATTCTTCTACCATCAGTGAACTCATTTCTTTGTGTAAAGTGAGTTTCGACCGATCGTTTGTGTCATAACCTCACTTTATCATTGTAAAATAAAATTCCAACCGATCGTTTGTGTCGTAGTCTCCTTCCATCAAAGTACAGTAAAGTTTGAACCAATCATTTACTTCGCAAGTTATCCTTTAATGGGTTTGAAAGTAAATAAGCAAAACCAGAGTTAAAATCGACACATAACCAAGCTTTTATCCATAAAAATCGCTTGAATCCGTTCAAGGTCCAACGCCTTAATGGTCTCTTTTGCTTTTATCGGTTAAAATGAACCTTTCAAAAGTTTAAAATCAACCCTACACGTAACTTTCTTGTTTTTAAGAACTACGTAGGTCTGAGTTTCTCTTCACTCTCGAGGATACGTAGGAGCAAGAGCCACACTCTTGTCGACCCCAAAAGATAAAAAAACATAAAAAAGGGGGAAATAAATAAATATTGAAGTCATGATTTTGCACACTTGATTAAAGGTTGCCACCCCTTGTGACGGACGCGTGGGGTGTTAATACCTTCCCCGCACATAAACAACTCCTGAACCTTTTATTCTTAAAATTCGTAGACCCCTTTTGGTTTTTCTAATGTTTTCCTCAAATAAACATTGGTGACGACTCCCACACATTTCCATTTTTTAGAAGGCACACCCTTGAGTCTTGCTCGCCCTCCCGTCGAAGGGTAGGTTGCGACATGCCCCTAATTCAGGAACCTAATGGAAAGGATCCAAAAATCCATTTTTAGTGACAACTCCCAAGGGTGCGTCTTCCAATGAAGGAAAACGCGCGGAGTCGCCACCAACATTTATTCGAGGAAAATGTTAGAAAAACAAAAAAAATGGTCTACGGATCTTAAGAAATAAAGGTTCGGGAGTTGTTTACGCACGGGGAAGGTATTAGCACCCCACGCGTCCATCACGAGGGATGGCAGCCTTAAATCAAATATGCAAAATCATGACTTCAAATTTAGCTTATTTTCCCTTTTTATGTTTTTTTATTTTTTTTGGGGTCGACAAGAGCGGGGCTCTCGCTCCTACATACCTCAATTACGATGAGGAACTCAGACCTACGTAGTTCTTTAAGAACTAAACGTTGGATAAATTATTTTTTTATCTTTTTTGAAAGATTGATTTTAACCGAGCAAAAGTCGTTAAAGGCGTTGGACCTTGAAATGATCTTTTGATTTTTGAAAAGAGAGAATCGTTAAGGCGCTGGACCGTTGAACGATCTCTTGATTATTGAAAGGAGGAGAGAACTGTTAAGGCATTGGACCTTTGAACGATCTCTTAATTTTTGAGAGGAGGAGAGAACCGTTAAGGCGTCGGACCTTTGAACGATCTCTTGATTTTTGAAAAGAGGAGAAAGAGTCGTTTAGGCGTTGGACCTTGAAACGATCTTCTCAAGTTTGAAAGTCAAGAATCGTTAAGGCGTTGGACCTTTGAACGATTTCTTGATTTTTTTTACAAAATGAAGAAGTTTATGAGTTTGTTTTATTTGGTTTTGGCTCAATATTCTTCAATCCTTTTTTAGAGATAACTTGCGGCGCTATGACTGGTTAAAACTTATTTTACATTGATGAAAAGAGTGTACGACACAAACGATCGGTCGAAACTTATTTAAACAGTGATTAAGTGAGATTACAACACAAACGATCGATTGAAATTCATTTAAACAGTGATTAAGTGAGATTACAACACAAACAATCGATCGAATTTTATTTTAATGGTGATTAAACGAGATTACGGTATGAACACTTGGTCGAAACTAACTTTAAACAAAGAAAAAGATCATTGATGATCAAAGAAGGAGATGAAGATGCACAAACAATAAAGGGGAACCCCTAAAGGTCCTTAAATCAAGTTCAAATCCTTAAAATCAATCACTAACCAGATGAAGAACGAAGAACGACCGAAGAACAAACGGCGAACAGTGTAGGAATCGATGACGAATGTGATTCGGAAGCATTTCGGCCTTGTTTTCTCTTCTTTCTTCTTCTTTCTGGACCTCTGGACTATTCTAGATGTGGTGAAAAAGGAAGTGACCAAGCTCTTACAAGCTGAAATCATCTACCCCATTTCTGACAGCCAGTGGGTGAGTCCAGTCCAAGTGGTTCCTAAGAAGACAGGCCTCACAGTGATCAATAATGAAAAGGATGAGCTTATTCCCACAAGAGTGCAGAACAGCTGGCGAGTCTACATTGATTATAGGAGGCTGAATCAGTTAGCCAAAAAAGATCATTTTCCCCTACCTTTCATTGATCAAATGCTTGAGCGCTTGGCAGGTAACTCTCATTACTGTTTTCTTGATCACTTTTCTAGTTATTTACAAATTCATATTGCTCCTGAGGATCAAGAAATAACCACATTCACCCATCCCTTTGGCACTTTTGCCTATAAGAGGATACCCTTTGGCCTATGCAACGCCCCTAGTACCTTCTAGCGGTGTATGCTTAGCATTTTTAGTGATTTTATAGATACTTGCATAGAGGTGTTTATGGATGATTTTACTGTTTATGGTTCCTTTTTTGATACATGTTTGGATGGTCTGGATAGAGTTCTTAATAGATGCATTGAAACTAACCTTGTGCTGAATTTTGAAAAATGTCACTTCATGGTAGAACAAGGCATAGTTTTAGGGCATATCATTTCCAGTAGGGGCATAGAGGTAAACCCTGCAAAAATAGTTGTTATTTCACGATTGTCTTACCCCTCTTGCATGCAAGAGGTTCATTCTTTTCTTGGTCATGCAGGGTTTTATAGGCGCTTTATCAAGGACTTTAGCAAAGTGGCCCTTCCACTATCCAATCTGTTGCAAAAGGAGGTGGAGTTTGATTTTGATGACCGGTGCAAAGAGGCTTTTGATTGTCTCAAGCGTGCGGTGACTACCACCACTATCATTCAGACGCCTGATTGGACAGCCCCATTTGAGTGGTTAATGGACACCGGCTGAAACCATTCCTCACAAATCCCTCCTTAGTGGATGTAGTGGTGGAAGAGACCTCCCTACTTCACCCTACTTCCCTTCCGTAATGACTTAAGGAGTTTTCTTTTTCTTTCTCCTTCTTTACTTTTGTTGTACTTGTCCAAATTTATTGATTTCTTTGATTGTTCTTGATCTTATGATTGTCCTACATTGAGGACAATGTGTTGTTTAAGTGTGAGGGGGGGAGAAGATTGTTCTTTAATTTTGTTGGGTATTCTAGTTTAATTTTATTAGGTATTCTAGTTTAATTTTGTTAGGTTTTCTAGGTTAATTTTGTTATTTTGGTTTTATGTTTTGTGTACAACATTGCATGTTCTCTTTGAATTATAAGTTATGTACAGGTAAAGGGTAATTGTTTTTGAAATAGGAGTTTCTTGGCATTTTGTGAATTGAATCCTTGTTTTTCTCTACATGTCAAGTTAGTTTTTAAAGTTCAAATTGAAAGTGATAGATTTACCCTTGGTGAGAATTTGAGCCATTGTCATCTATTGTATTCAATGTATTTTGCCCCATTGATTGCTTGCACAATAGCCTTGGCTTTACTCTTGTTGATACTTCTTGCTTCACATGCATGTTAGGAGATGATTTAGGCATTTTGTTCTTATAAGCCTCTAGCCAAATGAGCCTACCTTGAATTAATTCCTTTGATAGCCCCTTTGAGCCAATGTTCCCCTTTGACTTGGATTGGTTGAAGACTTGGTTGATTTTGTTTTGGGTTTACTTTTTAATTTTGGTTTTGGGGTTTACTACTATTTCTTATTTCCCACTTATTACCCATTGCTCCTCTATTACTTTGGGTTTTAGCTACCATCCCATACTTTCATCTACCTTGTCCTTGGCCCCATTACAACCTTAAAGGACCTTTTGATCCTCATGTGCATGTGCTTGTTTTCATGGGTGCTTTGAGAGTAAACAGTAGCCTAGACACTTGAGAGATAGAGTGCATATCTTGTGAGGCTTTATCACTTTTCATTCTTGAGCTAATTTACTATCTTGCCATGTTTGAGATGCTTGGATGATTTTCATGACGGCCATGACTCTTTAACTCTTTGCGTGTTGCATGTTACCCATTATTTTCATTCCTTGAGATTCATTGAGAAATATGTAATTGTTGTTGTGTCTGTTTGTTTCTCTTTAATGTCTCTGAATTTGTCCCTTGCTTTTTTTTTTTATTTTGCCCAGGAGTGCAAAAGGCTAAGTGTGAGGGGATTTGATGTGTCATCATTTTCTCCTATTTCTTAACCCTTTTTGTCACCATTTTAATTGCTGATTAGCCTTAATTGTCAAATTAATTATGCAGTTTTATCATTTGGGCCTACTGGATTAATTTTGTGTTTTTAATTTAATTTCAGGAGAATTATAAGTAATTGGGCTTGAATCCGGAATTGGGCTTGGACTTGAAGAGAGCAGACAATTTTATTCTACCAAATCTTATCTTATCTAGATTTTATCTCATCTAGATATTATTTCATCTAGATTTTATCTTATCATATCTAGTTTCATCTAGATTTTATCTTATCTAGATTTTATTTTATTTATGTGCTTGGACTTAAAATAGATTTGTAAGCTTTGGGGCTGAGAACTATATAACAGCACCAAGGTTCTAGTTTTAGGCTCTCTCTCTCTCTCTCTCTTTCATTTTAGTTTTTTTTTGTTTTGGAGAATAATTCTAGTTTTCTTCGTTTTCTACTACAATTTCGTTTGCTATTGATTAATGGAAGGCTAAGTCTCCAGCGTTGTTTTCTCTTGAGGATCAAGCACAACTCTCTTTGAGGTTTTATTATTACTATTGCATTCTACTCAGTTTTTCCTCTTCACCAATTACTCTGTATTTGTTGCTATTAATCCATCCATGCTTAGTGCTTGATTAATTATCTCTGCGCTTAATTTATGTTCATGCTTAATGATCAGTTTCGTTCATGATTTAATTGGTGTATGTGTTGCTTAATCACATAATGAATGCCTTATGTTAAATTTCGCTTACTAATTTAATTTAGGGTTGGATTAAGTGGTTGAACTGATAAAGGATAAATCCTCGTAACCTAGGATAAGAGACTTGCTTGTGAATCAAGGGGAAACAACGTGTTTTAATTTTGATATTTTATAATTAAAATTTACTTGCTATTTAATTTACAAAAACAAGCAACCGCCCCCCCCCCCCCCCCCCAATTCGATACTATTTTATTACAATCTGTTATAAACGTTTGGTTGACCATTGCTCGTTGGGAGACAACCTAGGATCACTTCCTAGATACTGCATTTTTAATGTTTATTTGATTCGGGTACGACCTCTATCACTAAGCGAGCTTGCCCGCTAAGCCCAAGGCACTTGTGATTTTCTTTATGTTTCGCCATGCGCTTAGCGCGCCCTGTCACGCTAAGTGCAATTTACTCTCTATTTTTGTAATTGTAGGAATTGGGCTTAGCGAGCCTTCTCGCTAAGCCATTTATGTCCAGTAGTGTTGTCGCGCTAAGCGTGTCTGGCCGCACTAAGCGCAATTTGGTTTCTGTTGTGGAATTTGGCTTAGCAAGCCTACTCGCTAAGCCAATTCTATAGAAAATTCTGATTTGTGTCAACTCGCTAAGTGTGTGGCTGTCGCACTAAGCGCTTGAGTAAATTTTCATAAGGCGCCCTAAGCGCATTTGTCGTGCTAAGCACCCAATCTGAATTTCAGTTTTATTTTTCAGCTTGTCATTTCAAATAAAACCTGTTTTAACTTGGTTTCTGTGTTTCTTTTGTGCAGATGGCTTCTAGGAAAAGGAAAGTCGCAGCTTCCAGGCCCTAGCCTCACTATGATACTCACAGATTCACCTCTGAGGATGCCTGGAACCGCTATGCTGACAACGTTCTTGGCCGGAACATCCTTCCAGAAAGGAACATGAAGCTTTTTGTCACATAGTTTGATGAGTTCAGGATAGAGCTAGTCAGAAGAAACTGGCACAGGACGCTGACCAACCTCATTGAAAAGGGAGCATAGATGTGGCTCTCGTGAAGGAATTTTATGCTAATCTTTATGTCCCGGGGGATAAGCCTCCAAAGCAAGTTAGGGTCAGAGGGCATTTAATTAAGTTTGATGCGGATTCCCTCAACACTTTTCTGGAGACTCCAGTTGTTCTAGAGCCAGGGGAGACTCTTCCTGGTTACTCCAGGTTCTGCAGACTGAGACCAGGCCCTGAGGAGCTAGCTGCCCAACTTTGTATCCCTGGTAGGGGATTTTTTCTGAATGCTGAGGGCCTGCCATGGAAGCTGCTGAGGAAAGACCTCACTACTCTGGCGCATACTTGGAGCGTTCTGTCTTATTTCAACCTTGCCCCTACATCACACACTTCTGATCAAAACTTGGACAGGGCAAGGTTGGTATATGGATTAGTGATGAAGATGGGCATGAATGTTGGAGCCCTCATCTCTGGATAGATCACTCTTATGGCTTAGTCCAACTCCTCGAGGCTCGGATTTCCAGCCCTCATCACTGCCTTATCCATGGCCCGAGGAGTCACCTCATATTCCTTGACTTTTGAGTCCCGTAGCCTAGCCATTAACTTGGCTTACATAAAGAAGAACTGCTGGAACTTGGACGACCTCACAGTCAGCTTTCCAGGGACCCGCAAGGCCAGGGCTAGAGGATCTGAGGGTCCATCTTCTGCTGCTCCCCAGACATCTACTGCACCAGTTCCCGCTACTTCTGGTCCCTCCGCTCAGAGCACAGACCTCATGATGGCGATGCTGCAAAACATTCACCAGGGTCAATACCTGGTGATGTAGAGTTTACATAGTTTGGCTCAGCATCAGCCAATTATGAGCATGGAGGAGTTTTCTTTGCAGGTGGCCTAGCCAGGAGTCCAGTCTTCTTCTCATGGAGGAGGTGAGGCCTCCGCAGCTCAGGAGCCTCAACCAAATTCGGAGACTACACCTGCTGCTCAGGAGGATGATTCAGAGGTCACTCCCCCAAAGTCATTTGTACCATAAATTGATCCAGAGGCAGATCCAATGATTGTGGAGGCTAGTCCATAGGCATCACTAGTATCTACACCAGTGCTGGAGCTGAGCACCCCGCAAGGATCACCAGCTGGCACACCTGTGCTACATTTGACCGATGATGAGGCCATGGATCAAGACCTACCGCAGGACCAGTGACAGGATTTCTACTTTCCTGTCTTTTGAACACTTTTATTATTATTTTGTTTTTAGAACACTTTTAATTTGGTTTTATATTTATGTTTCAGTTTTTAAAATTCAGCTTATAGTTTTACATTAGTTTTTGGATTGCATGGTAGCTTACTTTAAGCTAGTTTGAACAGTATATTTCCTTTTATCTAGTGGTTTGATGTTTGATTTTGAAAAATTCAGTGTTTGTTGGTTTGAATTGATCAATTACATGATTTGAGTAAATTAGACTGTGTAAATCATATGTTTTGAATAAGTATGCAGTGATTACAAGAGAAAGAACATGGATTAGGATCATAAATGAAAATGTTAGTTAGTTTAAAAGTTTGACTGTGAAGGTACTCATTAACCACAACCCAGTGAGTATGTGATCTTGAATTGTGAGAGAACAACTAACATTAAGTAATGATTTTTGCATGAATCTGTAATTATGGAATGAATGCATGAGTTTGAAGATGATGAAGGCCATGTTTTGTGTGAATTAACCACTTAGCCAAAAAGCTTACCTTGTGAATGAATGACATATCCTTTGCACCCATGATTGAGCTGAAAATCTGATTGTTTGATTGAACCTTGAACCTATGGATTACATCTCCATCTACCTTGTCTTAGGTTGTAGGAGAGCATTATGGTTCAAAGCAAATTTGTCCCAAATTTGGGGGAGTTTATTGGGTGATAGCTTCTAATGGTAAGAAAATATCAGCACACACAGTAAGTCAAAGCAACAAGTAAAGAGTTGCTGTTAAAAAAAACTATAAGTTTTCAAAGTAAAAGTGTGTGTGTTGTTATCTAAGAAGAAGTGAAGCCAAGTGCTTTAAGGCAAGTAATTGAAGCTAGAAATAAAAAGAAAAAAAAAGTTTATCTAAGGATGGATGCTCTCCTATAACTTAAGCCTTTGCATCCTAGAAAAACCATGATTTATTTGCAGCCCAGCCTCATTACAAGCCTATTAAAGTCCTTTAGATTCAGTTTGTGTGCTTTTTACTGTATAGCATGAGATGAAGTGCAAAGATTGAGACTTATGTTGGTTGTTAATTGATGGAAAGCCTAAACACTTGTGCTTGAGTGAAATAGTGACCGTGAGGCTTTGGTTGATGATCCTTCCTTGATACCTGTCATTCTTGCTAGCTTATTTCAGTTGTGATGCTTAATAATCATGTTCATGTCTTGTGAGAAGCTGTTGATTGAAACATTGTATTCCATTCATGTCATGTGATTGAATTCTTTGGAACAAACACCTTGTGAATAACTGCTGTAAGTTTGTCACTTGAGGACAAGTGAACTGTTCTTTTTTTGCTTGAGGACAAGCAAAACTGTAAATTCGAGCGAGTTTGTTAGTCATCTTTTACGACTAACTTTTGTATAGAAAAGTTTTCAAAAATGTATATATTTCTCCCAATTTATGGTTCTTTTTGGTAGCATTGTAAATATTTCTTGTTTAGTTTTTATATTTTCTCAGTAGAAGCTTTCCATATGAATTTAATGTAAATTTCACTTCAATTCCAGGTAAAAAGGAGAAAATTTTAAAGGTGCAAAAGTTGTTGTCTCGCTAAGCCTGGGCTGTGCGCTTAGCGAGACTCAACCGCTAAGCGAGACATCAGCCGCTTAGCGAGTGAGATGAATATTAAAGAGAATGTGACATGTCATCACGCGCTCAGCGGGTCATTAGCTCGTTCAACAAAAAGATTGTCTCTTCAGCGCTTAGCGTGAGAATGGCGCTAAGTCAAATTTCACTTACTCGCGCTAAGCGCAAAAATGGCGCTAAGCGCGCCTTCAAGGACAAAAAGCCCTTTTTAAGCCTGAATTGCAGAGAATGAAAGAGAGAGGTCTGAATAGACTACGTGAGCCTAGTGCTGAACGAAGAACAGAGGAAAAGATGAGCAAGGAAGAAAAAGGCCCTAACTTTTAGGTAGATTTTAGGTTTAGGAGTGATTCCTAGGTTCTTAGAGGTGGAGGAGACATCCGCTTTGTAATCTGGTATTTTCTCTTAAACCTTTCTCCTATTTGTGAAAGGTACTCCCTTGTAATGGAGGGCTAGAATCCTTTGTTGGGAAATTTCGCTGAGTGCTTGATGTAAATATTATTACTATCTATTTGAAGTTGTTTTTATGTGTTCAATGTTTCTATCTGTGCTTATGTTATGCATGCTTGTGGCTTGATCACCCATTTATGTGTAAGGTTAGGAGCTTTAGCATTGGAAAATGTACTGCATCCTTAGAACTGGATAGGGCAAGGCTAGGTTATCAAACAGCCGAACACGGAGTGCGGTAATTTAGTTTTTATCATGTTGTAATTGTAATGTTGTTCTGTTAGGCTAAGTTCAACAAGAGACATTTGAGAACGAAGTTTAATTTGAATTAGGCCAAACTCGCGAGACATCGGTGTTTGGTATTTGTCCCTTCATCATAGAACACATAAATAATTTCAAGTAGAGAAAAACCCTAATTGCATCAAGTATCTCAGTAGAATGACCCAATGCTTTTACATATCTGTTTTCACACTCACTTGCTCACAATTATTGCTTCTACTTAGAATAGAATTACTTCTATTTTTACTTCATGATAATCAATTC
This sequence comes from Glycine soja, assembly GCF_004193775.1. Lineage (NCBI taxonomy): Eukaryota > Viridiplantae > Streptophyta > Magnoliopsida > Fabales > Fabaceae > Glycine > Glycine soja. The sequence continues at coordinate 28,614,465 of NC_041009.1, read as the reverse complement.
TTTACGTAAATGCATATTTACTGAATGATGCTTTTCCATGTAAAACAAGTTCCCTGAGTTCGATACTCGATTCACACTGTTTTAATTATTTACTTGACGACCCAGTGCACTTGCCAGTTAGATTTCACATCCACAAAAACAAGTAGTATCAGGATGCGAACACCATGGAAGAAGAAGCTTCAACACCAAGAGAGTGTCTTGGATAAGAAGCTTAGAGAGGAAGCTTCAATGGAGGAAGAGATTGAGAGAGAGAGAGAGAGAGAGAGAGAGAAAGAAAGAAAGTAACGTGGGAATGAAGGAAAGATAGGGAGAGAAGTTGAACTTTGAAGTGTGTCTCACAAGACTCTCATTCATCAAAGTTACCACAAGTGTTACTCATGCTTCTATTTATAGCTTGGGTAGCTTCCTTGAGAAGCTAGTGTTACACCCCTCCAATAGCTAAGCTCACCCATGCCAAAATACATGAAGGAAGAAAGCTTCCTTGAGAAGCAAGTGTTACACCCCTCCATTAGCTAAGCTCACCCTATGGGAACACACCCCTCCAATAGCTGAGCTCAACACCCCCCCCCCCCCCTCTAAAGAAAGTACATGAAAATACAAAAAAAAAAAAAGTTCATACTACAAAGACTATTCAAAATGCCCTGAAATACAAGACTAAAAACCTATACTACTAGAGTACCCTTAACTTGTAGGGTAGGGTGTCCTTAATTCTTAAGGTATCCTATAAACCTAAAATGGCCAAAATACAAGACCCAAAATAAGAAAAACCAATTCTAATATTTACAAAGAAAAGTAGGCTCATTCTTAGCCCATGGGCCCAAAATCTACCCTAAGGCTCATGAGAACCCTAGGGCCTTTCTAGCCCAATCTTCTTGGAGTCTTCTATCCAATAACCTTTTAGGATAGGATTGCATCAGAAGGGATTCAAAGACTGTGCTAGTATGGAAATATACAGTTGAAGATGACTTCAAAGAATTAATTGATACTACCTATACCAATATGCATCTATTTTTCGATAACCCATCACTTAAGAACTCCACAATTAAGCATCACCAAAGCAATTATGTGATGGGTGACCTTTTGCAAAGTTTTCCATAAAGTGTGTAAGTGAGGACAAAGCACACTAAAAAGTCTCATGTTAGTTTGTAGGAATAGTCATTTATCATGAAAGCAGCTGAAACAAATTGTTGAGGTCTCGAAAAGGGATATCCATGGAGGATTCTCAATGCTTGAGGGTTCTAACCAACAAGGAAGTTGAGTGAAGTGTCACTATGTGAAATGTTATAGAGTGAGAGCCATCAAGATTTCAATAATCTAAGATGTTACAAAAAAAACCATAAACAATGTCAGCCAAAAAAATAGCCTATCAAAAAACATCACTATCAATGATTGAAAAAACTATCAACAACATCGTCCAAAAAAAACCTTTGCCACATCGACCAATCATGTTTTTCGACCAACCTCAACTAAAGTTGTTCTACAAAGGAATGCTATAAAATTTGAAAATCAAATAAAATATCCAAATAATTGGATTGTATTCCAAAAACTGAATTTGGATGTAAAATCAATTCATTAAAATGGATTTAAAATGGTTTGGATATGATTGGTTATGAATTGGCCAACATACTCCCAAAGTAAATCAAACTATTATCAATCTCTTGCAACATGTCTTTTAAGCTTTAACTACCTTTTAACTTCGTCTGCCGTCCATTTAAAGCACGAAACAACCAATGAGGGTATGAGGAAACAAAACGGCATACGTCCATGTACAATTTGAAACCGTAAGTAAGAAGTTTTTTTCCTTTGTTATTTATTTGCATTACATATATTCAATTCAAATAATAGAAAATCCAGTGTAAGAACAAATATGACAAAAAGTTACACATACTACTAATCCCTTCCCAAAAAGAATGAAATAAAATACAATGTATAAAAGCAGCAAAACAAAAGACCTTGCCAACAAACTTGATTTTGGCTGCTTTGCAAGAGGGAAAGCCAAGCAAGCAGACTGAAGCTTCCAGATCTGAGAAATCACCAGAAATGATTACCAGTGCTCCAATCTTTCATTAGTCAATGTTACCATCAACCATGAAATAAAACAGATTTGGCTGCAGTATACACTTCTTGATTTGAGAGTAAACTTCAAAATATGTAAAACCATATGTGGAGGGCCTCTTTCTTTCATGACAAATCCAAGTTAGATCACCTCATTCCTTGTATCATCATTCTATAAAATAGCAGATTTGGAAGACAACTTGAGTTCCAACTATGGGACATCTCTTCAAGGAAGCGTAGAAAAGAAGTACAATATTCCTGAAGGTACTAATTTGGCAACCTAGTTCTTGCTTCACACACTTCTTTCTTCTCCATGACTGTTGTCGTTGGGGCTTTCTCAATCCCATGCATATATATACATACAAATTTCACGCTATTGGACTTTATCTCCAAAGGAGAAGTTAGAACTAGGTTAAGTAACCTAAGTTTCTGAGAGACTAGTTAAAAAAATAGGTAGACTCCAAAACCTCCTGAAGATCAAAGTCACCTCGTTCGGGTAAGGGAGGGAAGTTCAATGCGGGAAAAGTCTTTTGAAAGCTCTCCAACAACTGCATTTACAAGTAAACAAGGAACTATTAAACAACCAAGTCAAAAAAATAATAATAATAATAAATAAATTAAACAACCAAGTAAAAGAAAATTAAACAACCTAGTCATTTGGTATCCAATGACAAATTTACTTGTACACAATAAGTAAAATAATAAATTCCAAAAGTAACATGAACCCAAAGATACCATAAAATTGAGTTTTCTACGTTGATTAATTTGGTCAAGTAGAAAGGTAGGTTAGATGATACACGATAAAAAATAAATACTTGACATAATTACCAGTTCAACATGAATACAATCTGCTACGTAATTAGTTTCATTGTACAGAAATCCCAAAGAAGAAAGTTTAACTGTATTTAATGACAACGTAAAAGCATTGACCAAAAGTTAAGAGTATGATTTGAAGAAAATGCTTGGTTCTTGGCAATCTAGTCCTAAGGTATGTCCAAGTCACCAACTTACAAGGCGGCACATTTAACCCAATAAAAAAGCCTGTAAATAAAGATACAAAATACTTTACATTTTCCAATATTGGAGCATCATAGAGTTCAACAAACTTTTCCCTGAGTATCCTGTTCATTTCATCAACATCACACGCATGTGTCCAATATGAATCATGAACCCCTGCATTTAAGCATCGATTTACAAATTTAAATTCCTAATCAAAAGTCAACATTGATGTACATAACAAGAGCACAAACAAATTTCATTCACATATGACTGTATATGTGCGTGTTATATAAACCAATAAGCACCTGCAAAGTTCAACCCTGCTTTTTTACAAGCAACTGTAGTCATCATCATGTGAGAACCATCAAGAGAGTGAACGAAATTTGGGGGAAAAGCTGTTCTCTGCCGTTTAACCATGACCTGTAACAATAGTATGGATGTTATATTTAGCTTAGCTTAAAATATTTCTCAATAATTAATCTAATATAAGCAAATTAAATAAAATAATGACCCATGAATAATGAAGACTGCTCTGCTTTACACTTTGTTTGGTAAGAGCATGAAATAGGAAAGAAATGGCAGAGGGAAGAGAAATAGGGGTGAGGCAGCGAATTTCGCTCATTTAGTAGGTGAGAAATACAGAGGAGAGAATTAAAAAAAAACAGTGGGCCGCACACAAGTGTATCCCCCCTTTCATATGTGAAGAAATAGCATGGATAATTGACGTTTTACTGAACTAACTCCCTCACTTTCTCGTGCTACTCGTGTTCTACCAAATAGATCATACTGCCATATAATCCATTATATCTATATAATATAATCGATTATATGGCAACCCATAGTAGGGGCTATGGATGAAAAATAAAGAAAAGTAACAATTACATATTTAAAGGGTAAAATGATATTTTTAGTAATAATCTAATTTCCTTACTTTCCTCTCTTTCAAACCAAACAATCTCAATTTTATTTTCATTCTATTTCTTTTAAACCAAACAAGCCATACTTCCACTCTAATCCTTATCCATTTCTCTCCTACCTATTTCTACTCCCTCTATTCCCTTTTTACCAAACAATGCTCTACTTTATCCACAGACACATAAAATAAAATAAAAATAAATGGTTCTTTCAAAGGTATGGCTAGGGCAAGACACTTCCTTCTATATTGCCCCAAGGGCAGTGCAGGTTTTGAAAAATAATAGCATACTGATGCAGCGTTAAGTACACAAATGAATTGGATAGTGCAACTAAGCCCTTGAAAACATGAACCATTCTAAGTTGATATGGTGATGCATCATGCATCTTGCAAAATATGGGATCTTATTCAGACATGAAATTGAACAATTAGTTCCAAAGTCAATACATACCTTGTTAGTCTCCCGTTGTAATGTCAATATCTGAAGGGAAGTCTTGATCTGTATATCACATCCAATTACCATATTAGTGACAGCAATTTGTCAACTACTTCTGGTTTATTTGACTAAAAGAGAGAATGAAAAAAAATAGGCCGACAGTTGAGAAAATTACAAGATGTCTTCCAAACTGTCGGTAGGGTTGTACTACTGGAAGACCAAGGGGAGTGATCCACTGGACTGCTTGGTTAGTGGAGGCTATCACCTATTCCATGTTCAAAATTTCAATCATTACAATGATTGAGATGTAAACAGGTCAAAGCATAATGTATAGTAAAACATGAGAACATAGTGTTTGAATAACCACATACAATTTTTGTATCACATTTCAATGCCTTTAGCATTTTTTTAGAGTGAAAAAAAACAAGAACATAGTGTTTGAATAACCACATACAATTTTTGTATCACATTTCAATACCTTTAGCATTTTTTTTAGAGAGAAAAAAATGGCATTTGGTAAAATGTGTGGCTAAACTACGTTGCAAAACTCAATTGTAGATGCACAGAATAATAAGACAAGATGGAGCATATAAAACATATGACCGTGCTTGTCCCCATGGACCTCTCAATGACTTGGTGAATATATACACTAGTTGCCATTTGAATTGACATTTGGCAATATACCCTAATTTGGCAAAAAGCTTGATACTTGGATTTATAGGGGTATCAACAAGCTCGCCATATAGTAGGCCTAATTCCTCAAGGATGTCCATGGTATACTTTCTCTAGAAAATTAAGACACCATCCTTGGATTGTGCCACCACCATTCCACGAAATACAAAGTTTTTCAAGATCTTTGTCAAAAAATGATTGAGAAGCAGTTTCTCCTAAATGGTACCAACATACCATGGTGATTGTTTGAAACTACACATCTATGTGCTTTTATTTTAAATTTAAATTTCAAATAAGGATTCTAGAAGGAAGTGTCTAGTTTCTCTTATCACATATCAACACATGGCACAGGTTATTGATCCAACGTTACATGAAACTCCATGTGAATTATGCCATAATCAATAACTCCTACTATGAATCTGCTTGGCGAAAATTTCAAAATGGTTAATTGCTAATAGGAAAGGTATTCAATCTACCCAAAATACTCACCCTATTTACAATTTTTTAAGCTATCATCGTTTATCTTCTACTTAAATTTTAAAAAAAAATTGTAAAACACTTGATCATCCTAGATGGCAATGAGCCATGATTGATGAAATGCATGCTCTTCACCACATTGGTACTTGGGGAGTTTATTCTTCCTCTTGGCAAGACAACTGTTCATTCTAGATGGGTGTATGTCATTAAAGTTTGTTCATATGGTGAAGTTGATCGTCTCAAAGCATAATTAGTGGTCAAAGGGTCAGCCCACTAAGATTTATGCTGTTGCCTATAGTGATACCCTATGACAAAAGTAAGTTCAATTCGTCTTTCTTGCAATGACTACTATTCATCATTTGCCACTTATAAGTTGCACAATAAAAGATGCATTTCTTCATATAGAGAGCAGACTTAAGGGTTTGTTGCTCAAGGAGAGTCTAATTGAATTGTAAACACTGTTGATCTCATCGTAGGCTTAGACAGTCTCCACAAGCTTGATTTGAGAAATGAAATTTTGTTCAAAATTTTAGACTAATGAAGTGAGGGCGAGCCCTGGTGCAGCGGTAAAGTTGTGCCTTGGTGACTTGTTGGTCATGGGTTCGAATCCGGAAACAGCCTCTTTGCATATGCAAGGGTAAGGCTGCGTACAACATCCCTCCCCCATACCTTCGCATAGCGAAGAGCCTCTGGGCAATGGGGTACGAAGTTTTTTTTTAGACTAATGAAGTAAATCATTTAGTCCTCTACTGTCATACTTCTCTTAGTTGATGTGTTTATCTAGTAGCCTATGTTGATGATATAGTCAATACAGGAAATGATTCTACTAAAATTTCTCATTTAAAAAACCGCTTATTCAGCCACTTTTGGGATCTGTAATAGAATTGGGAGTGTAGAGACTTTCTCACACTTGGCGGAGCTTTAGCTCTCAGATATTTCCCTTCTCCACTTATTCTTCTTTCATTCTTACTATTTCTTCATATGTGCACTAGAATGACATCTCAACGTCTTGATGCTGTGGAGGCTGACCTCGCCGCCATCAAACTCGCTCTTCAATCACATGAATCTTCCATTTCCACCCAATCTTCCAAGCTCGATTCACTCGTCTCCTCCATCAGCGAGCTCTCGAAGTCTATTTCCATCCTCTGCGACGAGATGCATGAATCTCGTTCTTCCATCTCCGACAGTCCACTCCGCCATGCCCCTGACGATGGCAATCTGTACTTGAAGCGCGTTGATCTTCTCCCATTTACGGGCAACAACCCTATAGGGTGGTTAGCTAAAATGGAAACCTATTTTTCTGTTCAAAACACCCCACCAGAAATGCACATTTCCCTAGCTCAAATTTGTATGGAGGGAATGACAAGACATTGGTTCATGGTCCTCTCCTACTCTAATCCACACCTAATACGGTTCTGGTTACTGATCGCTTGATGACAAGTTCCAACAATGGAAGATAAGCCAAAGGAAGATGCCACCAGGGTGATGGACAGCCCTGATAAGTCCGAACGGGTTCAGCCTGGAATAAGATAATACTCTCACAATACACAAGTACTTTATTTAAAAATTCAAGTCCCTTACTCCATTGAGGGGGAGTGTTGAGAATCAGAAATATTTAATGTATAGGTTTATTAGAATTTGATTTATAGGAAACATATCTGATTTAAAGGAAGATGCCACCAGGGTGATGGACAGCCCTGATAAGTCCGAACGGGTTCAGCCTGGAATAAGATAATACTCTCACAATACACAAGTACTTTATTTAAAAATTCAAGTCCCTTACTCCATTGAGGGGGAGTGTTGAGAATCAGAAATATTTAATGTATAGGTTTATTAGAATTTGATTTATAGGAAACATATCTGATTTAAAGGAAACTGAATATCCTCTAATTATCAGTATTTATTGTAATATCCACTATATAATAGAGCATCCATTGTGTACTCTGACACACGGTTTTCACACAAATATCCCTCAGTTTTATCCTTTTTACAGTTGCAATAATTCAAAAAACCTTTACATTGTGACCACAATTGCAGTTGCAGATGCAATTTAGAACCAGGTAGAGATGAATATATAAATACAAATATGAAATCTGTCAAATTTCAATCTTCAGCTATCACCGTTACCTATAATGACAATATCGTTGACATACACAATCAAGTACATGCACCCTTTCAACAAAATGGCAGTAGAAGGCTGAGTGTTCTATCTCACACTGTAGCATATCAAATTGTTGAATCTTCCAAATCAAGCTTTAGGTGATTGTTTGATCCCAATCTCATATTAAGATCTGTGAAGACAGCAAATAAGGCAAGAAGACTCTCGCTTCCCAAAAAATCTAGAAAGTTGATCCATGTTAGCCAATGGCAAAGAGTAGTCAATTAACATATTCCTAGTTCAATTCCAAAATGGTACTAGAGCTTAACAGTAGATGTTGGGCCACCACAAATGTATCTTGCAAAATTCACAAGCAAGATATCTAGTCCTGAGCACAAGGGATGTGGTAAGATGTCCCACATCAACTAGAAATATGACTAGAATACTCCTTGCAAAACTTAGGTAATCCTCCTCCCTTAAGTTAACTTTTGAGATTAAGTTAGATCCAATCCATTCTTTACATATTCATAGCTTAGTCATTGTAACAAGAAGTGTGTCTATGTATCGATTTAATGATTTCACTAATCATTTATTGCAAATGCACCCATTACAATCAGCAAGAAACTCATTGAAGATCATTTTCTTCTTTGACGACAGAAATTGATCTAGTGATCAAAGGTACTGTCTTCACTCCTTTTTTGTTAATTCTAACATTCCTCCAGTGTTAAAATTTGATCACAATTTTGGTTGTCAATCCTGCATATCTAATTAGGGAGCAACAGGATCAATTACTTTTTTCTTGGTTCAATCAACATTGGCGACTAGCATTCTCATACAAATGATTGGTTGCGTCCATTCTTGGGAGCTATGTGAAAAGCTTCACGGACATTTTGATGTGCATATGCAAGCTCATGCTAATCAATTACACAATACATCTCCAGAAGGTAAAACTATGTCAGAATTTTTGGTTCGTCTAAAAGCCTTGGCAATTTTTCTCTCCTCCATTGGAGATCCAGTCACTCGTCACGAACATCTAGATGCTCTTCATGGCCTACCTTGTGATTGAGTCTGTTGTAACCCTAATCAGTAGCAAATAGGTTCCTCTTCAAATTCCTAAATAAGTTCGCTCCTTCTAGCTCATAAAGCCAGGTTGAAGCATTACAACAAACAGGTTGTGGTTGACTCTGCCTCAATCAAACATCTACATCCAACACATCGACTAATTGATTATTATTGTGCATCCATTTGAACCACCATAGGGCGTCACCCTTCATGTAGAACACAGCCATGGCAATCCTTTGGTCCAAGGGGATCTAATATAAGGTGATGAATTGCTCAGCCTAGAACAACCAGTCCAGGGGCTCAGAACCATCAAAAGAGGACAAATGCAGTTTATGAAGATGAATAGCAGAGTTTTAGTTGGTGCCTGAGTTTTGAGACACGAGGAATCGTTGTAAAAGGATTGCCCATATAGGGGACAATAGTCACCACAACTAATTCTTGGGGGGAAATTGGTTGGGTTGGAGAAAAGGATTTGTGGAAGATGGGTTAAGGAGTGGAGAGAAGTTTTGGTTTTGGTTTAAGAAAGGTGTAGGGGTAGGAGTGTGAAAGCCCATAGGGGACGATAGTCACCACACCTGGATGGAACCATCTGGGCCAACATGGAAGATGCTGGATAGGGAAATGGTGGGTGTAGTGGTGGATGAAGCCACAAGATTGAAGCCCACAAGAATAGCTGTGATTTTTTCCAGGATAGAACTAAGAACCCCATGTAAAGCATCATTCGTAGCATCCATGGTGTTTTGGAGCTGCTCATGTCGTGAGTCCCATCTCACCTGCAACGTTTCGATTTCAGCAGCCATAGCCAAGAAAGCATCTTTGAGTTCCATTGTAGATTTGGTAGTTGCGATGCAAAATGAAAGCACCAAAATGATGACAAACAAGCTAATTGATACCCAAATTCAAGACTGGGTTCAGATCTCCAAGTAAGAAAACAAAATAAAAATCAAAGGAAAATTGTATGGTTGAAGACAGCTGTAACCAGCTAATAGAAACTTCTAGGGAATGGTAAAATGTCCTAAAGCCCCCCCCCCCCCCCCCCCAAACAAAATCTTTAAGCTTCAAAGGCCTGAGACATAAGTTTGGGCATGTTCACACAACTCAAGCTATTCCATTCTATCATCTCTCGATTCAATACATAGAAAAGTGATCCACAAAAATAGGTTGTGCAAAACATGCCAAAAGTAATGATGGATGAAATGAAATGAAAAGGCCGGTAAGGTGCAAATCTCTAAAAAAAAAATACATTGCATAAATTTCTCTAACTCTTACACTAGATCCTCAAGATCACTATTAGAATGTGTTGTGCATGAGAATTAATTTCCCAAATAATTACAAGTCTATTATAGAAGGAAGAATAAAAAGGGAAAATAGTTTTAAAAAGGGGGAGTTAGTTGGCTAGCTGTTAGTGTGGGGGTTCTCTATTATATATAGGCCTCTATATACTGAGATGGGATTATCTTTTATAAGAACTTGGATATACAACTGGGATTATCCAGTGTGAAAGGAGAGTGCTCCTTTGGGTACATTTGTTCTTTCCATATTCTAGATAATTCTCTCAATCTTTTCTCACTTCTTTCTCTTTGACTCTGATTTGCCTACTGCACCGATTTTGAGTGTGTGATAATCATCTTTGTTAGAGTAAGATTCCTAATAGAATGTTCTTTGGCTGATATGTAGAAGGCAACTAAGCTCCTAGTAAAAGAGGGCAGTGTAGAATAGTAAGAATTCCAACACCAACAAAAATAAACAAAATCTCCAATTGTGAAAAAAATATATATACTTATTAAGAGCTCAATGAGTGTTAGCCACAAACTTCTAAAAGATCTGATAGTCTCAATATTTTCTAACAAATTGTATCTGAAAAATATTTGAGAAGAATAAGATTACACATACATAATTAAAATAAACTAGAAAAACAAACAATGAAAAGTATATTAAATAGTGATGAGGCAAATATAATAGATATAACAAATTATATATAAGTTATCTGTTCACATTAGCTATATTCCGCAACGATGAACAGTTAAATCAGTCACTCATTTTTTTAAGCAATGATAATCCCACAAAATTAGGCATACCTTCGCACAATCACCTAGCCAACTCATAATACTCCTTGCAGCCTCAAACATCTCTTCTAAGGCGGTGAGAGTGGTCTATAAAACAATGACTAATAAGTAAAAGTAAACTAAATAATAGAACAGATTTAGAAATGTTAACATACAACTCCATTGAATTAAATTTTCATACTCTTGCTGCATAGCAGGAAGCAGCAAACAGCTCTACATCATCCTCAATTGCACAACGCTCCTTTAGCCTCCTCTTTATCTGGTCCCTGGCCCCAATGTAAGTCACTCCATAGACTGATGTCATCACTGTTTGCTTCACCAACTTTCGGTCCACCTAATGTTAATTATGATAGTGTTTAGTTGATATATGTCGGAGGCTGACACATATGTATGTCCTTCCATATTACAAAGAAAAAAAATAAAAGCCACTTTTACAACTCATGTCTGATAAGTCAACAATGGTGTTGATAATTGGTCTAAAAGCTCCTACCATTCGATCTTCAAATATTCCAGAGTGAAACATTCAAAAAAACAAAATAACATTTTGAAACTTGAAATAAAAAGAAACCTGGTTGATTAAACGCCTAGCATGCAATGCATTTGGATTAGTTTGGGGATCTTTCTCTGCATCCCTTTTCATGATTTCAAGTACTCTGCCACCATATTACCAAAGTCAAAGAAATCAAAACAAGTAAATTTATTTCCAACTAGCAACAGAAATTAAAGTTAATACAGATTATTCATATATAAAGGAATAAACATGCAGTATTATTAATATTTAATAGGGTCACATGGGTCACTATTGGGGGAAAGATTACAATGTAACTGGCTCCCCTTTATGGGGCCTTAAACTCTCCAACTATAATAGCTAGCTTTTGTGGTGTGATTCTCCCAAAGTTCTTTTAAACTGGTACCATAACTTTTTCACCATGCCTCTCAACTGAACGAGTGACATGGCTGGTGATTCAAGGATTGCAGTATTCACTCAAGAATAGTCAAAGGGCTAGTGCATAGACAGTCCACATGAGCACCAGAGATGTGAAGCGTGGTGGGATGGGATGATCCAATTGGTATTGGACTTGTGTCCCACATTGGAAGTATGGGATTCAGGGTGGGGTTTCTAAGGCCTTGGGGTTTCCAACTAAAACAACTAGAGAAGGAGAGAATAAAAACTCTGAATAATAGGATATTAAATTGATTAGCATTATAATGTGCTGAAAACGTAATGCACAATAACCTACTTACACTAGGTATTAGAGTATACTTCACTCGTGTTTTTTCTTTCTCTTTTCAGTTAGGTGGCAGCTGCCACACTGTAACAAACTTAGTTACAGTTAGTTAGTTTTCTTGTCTTAGTATAGCTAATCTCAACTCTTCTGTAATTCAACTTCTTAAAATTTCATTTCCAACAGTACAATTTACTTTTCTATTCATCAATTGTAATTCAAAGAATTAGATCAAGTAGTAATGTAGAACTATTAGGACAAGCCCATGTCCTAATTAAGGAACGAAATTAGGAAATATAATCAAACCAAAATCAAGAAAGACCACTCTTCATATTGCTTCCTAGATTAGATGACACTAATTGTGTTAGAAAAGCACATTTATTACATCATACATTACTACAAATTAGGGATTTAGATTGATTCTGCTGAATTTATGATTGATCCTGTTGTACCCTAATATGTTATTATAAATAAAGAGAATGTCAGGGCATACAACAAACATTTAATATATCCTTTCTATATGGTATTAGGAGTTCAGGTTCCCTTTTTCCGCTATGCTCTACCCAAGCGAATAGTACCCCACAACCAGTGTTCGCCTTGTTTCCCCTGCCATCATGAGTCCTTTCACTGGTGTGCCTAGTCAATTTGCATAGTTGTCCTCTAATGACCATCACAATGCTAATTTGCTCCTAATTATTGGAGCATGCATTTCAGACACTATCACTAAACTGGTGCGAGAAGCCTCTTCCAATGACACCCACCCCCAAGAATTTCTCCATTTATCAGTTGATTCCTCATGGCTCGAATGGTCATAGATTCAAGTGCTTCCGTAATAGAGACCTAATAAGGCTTGCTAAGGAAGGCATTGAGGATAAACTTGTAGATGCATTCGAAGACCTTGGAGAGCCCCTAGCAAGCACAAGAACCAAGAGATACAAAGGAATTGGAAGGGAAACTCAACCGTAATGCATTTAATGTCCATGGAGGATGTGGAACCAAGATTCCTTAATTAGAGCAAAATTGAAGAAGATGTTGACCCAAGTTGGGTAGAGCCCCTAATAAGTTATGCTGAGTGCCAGGAAGTGGGGCTAAGTGTCATACCTCCACAAAGCATCTTGCACAAGACTATCAAATGGTGCTAAGCGTAGATCAATGGCATTGAGAGGAGTAAGATGTTTTAGACTGAGTGAAGAGTAAAATGTAGAGAAAGGGAACTGATATTATGGAATCTGATAGTTACAAAGTTAGTTACAAGGAAGTATTTATAAACCTCTAACCCTTCATAAGTACAAAACAGAATTAACAAATAGGAGGGAAAATCTGTTTTTTTTTTTTTGCACAGCAAATATCAATATATTATATATGAAATTCAGTACTAGGTGTACTGAAAATACAATGATAAAGACAAGACAATTACAGTCTGAACCCCGCTAGGAGGAATCAATAGACAGACCACAATATAATACAAACCCATCCCCTCTAGGAAAATGCATCCTTCAAATTGGTTGACCAAAAATTAAAATGCAGTTGGAAACCCTTCTCCACACATTTTAGCCAGGACCAGGAGTGGAATAAGGCATCATCCATGACCTTTTCAGGAATAAAAGGCTGGTTCTTGAATATCATGCCATTTCTATGGTGCCAAATGGACAAGGACAGGGCTATCCACAGAAATTCCCATCTGTTGATTGTACAAGTTTGGCTATTCCACTGAGAGAATTGCAAAAAGTGATTCTTTGGGTCTATGGAAAGAGGACCCACTCTATTAACCCATCTCATTGGCTCCCACCAAAGACTCCTAGTCTTTGAACAGTTGAACATAAGATGATTGATCGATTCTTCTTCATGATCACATAGAGGACAGCTGTAAGAAGGCAGTGTGACTTGTCTCTTTCTGAGATTGTCCCTAGTAGGGAGTCTATTCTTGAGAAGTCTCCAAGAGAAAGCACTCGCTCTTGGGGGAATTTTCAATTTCCACATAATCTTGAGAGCATTGTCTTCACTATCATTATTATGAGCCTCCTGCAACACTTTGTAGGCAGATTTTGTTGAGAATAGACCATTAGGGTCAGGCTTCCACCAAAGGACATCCCTGCTGGATTGGTGTATGTGGCCAGAATCAATCTCAGCTAGGAAATCAGCTACCATTTCAACTTCATGATCAAAAAAATCCCTTCTCCATGATAACTTCCATTCCCATCTGTCCTCCACAAAGTCTCCCATAGAATTTGATTGAAGAAGTCTGCTGTTTGCTTATTAAATATTTTTTTTTTTATCAGCAAAGATAAAATATATTATATATATAGTGAGTACCAGAGGTACCAAACAGTACATGTAATTAGACTAGCTTGCCAGCAACATGGTTCCAAGCTCAGACTAATAGCAGTCTCGCAAGGAACCAAAGCTAGGTATTACAAAGACCTACAACACCCACTGTCTATGGTTTCTACCCCCCTGAAAATACAAATCCTGCTGCTATGTTAGACGACCAATAGCTGTAAGTGAGAGCAAAGTCCTTCTCGAAGTTCTTCAGCCATGTCCATAATGTAAAAATAGCATCCTCCATTAATTTGTTTCCATCAAAAGTTTCATTTGAGAAGATAATTTTATTCCGGTGCTGCCACACTGTCCATGTGAGGGCCAGCCACCAACTTCTCCATCGTTTAATACGAATTTTGCTAGGAAAACAGAATGCATGCTGGGAAAAGTGCTGCCACGGTTTCTGCGGAAAAGCTCCATGAAGGTTGACCCATTTCATAGATTCCCACCATAATGGGAGTATTTTGTCACATGTCAGAAATACATGCGCTTCATTCTCCTCAGAATTACCACAAAATGGGCATAATGGATCATTAATTGCCACCCTTCTCCTCCTCAAATTTGCCTTCGTTTGTAGTCTCTCCTTTAATAACCTCCATGCAAAAGTAGTGATTTTAGTTGGGACTCGAATCTTCCATAACTCCTCAAACACCCACCCATTATCCTCCTCAACATCCACTCCATTGAGCATATTATAGGCGCTTCTTACCGAATATTGTCCAGTAGGCTCTGATTTCCAGATCAACTCATCTTTTTTGTGAATCTGGATACTGCTGCAAGCAACTTCAGTAAGGAAGCAATCTGTCATCTCAAGCTCTCTGTCGAACAAGTGTCTTCTCCATTTAAATTTCCACTCCCACCCTTTGTCTGTTTGCTGACCCATCTCCTGAATATAGTTGTGCTGTTGGTCTGAAATTAGGTACAAACTGGGGTATTTTGCCAGCAGTGATGTGTCTCCAAAGCCCCAATGATCCTCCCAAAACTTGATTTTAGTTCCATTCCCCACCTTCCATGTTAGCCCTCCCTTTAACACCATCTCATGTTGGGGATTATGAAGGGCTAATTTAAGATCTGCCCACCATAATGAGGAATTATTATCGATCGTTGCTGCATCAAGACCCCTCCAACCTCCATATTTTGAATCCAGAATCCTTGCCCATAACTCTCCATTGTGGTAGAATAAATTCCACTTCCATTTAGCAAGTAACGCAAGATTGAATTTTGTGATGTCCATTATTCCCAAGCCTCCTTTGTTCTTTGGTAGACATACGTCGTCCCACTTGACCCAAGCAATCTTATGTTGGTCTTCTCCGGCACCCCAAAGAAACCTTCGTTGTATACTGACCAGCCTATCTGCCACCCTTCTAGGAATCCTGAAAAATGATAAAAAATAGATTGGAATAGAGGTTAGTATGGACTGGATAAGAGTGACTCTCCCCCCCAATGAGATATGCCTTTGTTTCCATTTTGCTAGTCTCCTCTCACACTTGTGGATAATTGGTTCCCACATCTGACCCTTTCTCGGGTTTGCCCCTATCGGAATCCCCAGATAGACAAAAGGGGTGGCCAATAAGTTACAATTTAAGTACTCAGCTGCAGATTGCTTCCACACATCAGCCATGCCAATAGATCCAAAGCTACTTTTGGCAAAATTAATTTTTAGCCCTGACACCATTTCGAAAGCCCTCAATATGATCTTGATTGCTTTAATGTTCTCCATTGTCGCCTCGCCAAAGAAGATGGTATCGTCCGCGTACTGTAGGATATTAACATCCACCTTATCTCACCCCACAGAAAAACTTGTGTAGATATTTCTCTCAATGGCTTCCCTCATCAGCCCATTTAGGCCTTCTGCTACAATATTGAATAGGAAAGGCGCAAGGGGGTCCCCTTGCCTTAGGCCTCTAGAAGGGGAAAACTCTTTGGTCGGGCTCCCATTTACAAGAATGGAGATAGATGCAGAGGCTAGACATCCTTCAATCCACATAATCCATCTAGGGTTGAAGTCCATCCTTCTCATCATGTAGATTAAAAACTGCCATGACACGGAATCATAGGCTTTTTCATAATCTACCTTGAACACAATGCATGACTTTTGCTTTCTCTTAGCTTCCTCCACCACCTCATTTGCTACAAGGACACCATGTAATAAGTGTCTGCCTTCAATAAAAGCAGACTGTCTTTCGTCAATAATAGATGACATCACCTTCTTTAATCTTCTAGCTAAGATCTTACTAACAATCTTGTAAATACATCCTATTAACGAAATAGGTCTGTATTCCGACAGCTGTTGCGGGTCAAGCACCTTAGGTATTAAAGCTATGAATGAAGCATTACCACCCTTCGGAAAGATACCATTCACATAAAACTCATCAAGGAAGCGAAGGAGGTCAGGCTTGATGATTTTCCAAAACTTTTTAATGAACTTGAAGTTTAGACCATCCGGGCCCGGACTTTTATCGCCTCCACAGTCCCAAATTGCTTTTCTCACTTCCTCCTCAAATCTGCCAACCAACATGGCATTCTGCTGCTGATTGATCTTCAGAAATGGAATTCCATCAAGAGTTGGTCTGATAGGCTCAGGTTCATTAAATCTTTGTTGGAAAAATTCTCTAACTGCCTCCTTCACCCTTTGGGGTTCAGTCACCCATGAACCTTCAAGCATGATACCTTTGAGCAGATTTTGTCTTCGAGACGCGTTCATCATGAGATGGAAATATCTAGAGTTGCAGTCACCTTCTTTGATCCACCTAGAGCGAGACTTTTGCCTAAGTAAGGATTCATGTGAGTGGGCAGTCACCCACAAGTCTTCCTGTAGCTGCCGCCTGGTCATCATTTCTTGTGGTGAAAGCTGTCTGTCCATTGTCATCTGTTCAAGTCTGTTTAACTCCTCTTCCAGCTGCTTTACCTTCTTGAATGTATCCCCATAATGCTCTTTATTCCATACCTTCAATCTACTTTTCAGTATTTTTATTTTTTCTTTAAGTACAAAGCCTCCCCATCCACTTTGATGACCTGATGTCCAACATTCTTTGACCACATCCTTAAAGGTTTTGTCTAACAGCCAGCAGTCAAGAACCCGGAAAGGTTTGGGTCCCCAATCAATGACTTTCGATCTAAGAATGATTGGACAATGGTCAGAGAAATTTCTGTCCAAAATGCTTTGAGTAGTATCAGGCCATCTAGTCATCCAAGCCGGTCATAATAGAAATATGTCCAGCCTGCTTTTAACTGAACCATTCGGTCTATACCAAGTGAATTTTCTTCCCAGCCTCGGAGCTTCTTCAACCTCCAAGTCAGCTATCCACTCATTAAACTCCTCTATGCTATTATCTCCCTGCTCCCTGTAGCAACTACCAACTCTTTCATCATTGTTTCTTATATTATTAAAATCCCCCATAATACACCATAAGTCCCCATTCTGTGAAGTCTTTAGCTGCTTTAGAGTCTCCCAAAGTTGTCTTTTGCCGTGAATGTCACATGGAGAGTATACATTGACAATACATACTTGTTGATCTTCCTTAAGCCATTTGCCAACTAGCATGATGTATCCGCTGCCTATGTTTGACGATTGCAGTTTAAACACCTTTTCACTCCAAATACATAATAACCCACCAGCTGTGTTATTCGCTGGTTGCGATTCCCACCCAATCTCCCTGTCTCCCCATAGAGCCTGACACGCACTCCTGTGAATGCTTTCTCTCTTAGTCTTCTGAATACAAAGCAAATCAATTTGTTCTTTGTGGACCATTCTCCTGATTGCAGCCCACTTTATTCCCCTCCCTAATCCTCTTATATTATAAGAGATAATATTCATGATCTCTTATCCCTATCTCCCAACCTGTGTGCTTCCTTCAAGTCCCTTTCCTCCATTTCCTCTATTCTCTCAATTATTTTCTGTTGATCCAGCTCCCATGTCATCCCCAGCTCCTTTGCCTTGTTCCAAATAGTTTGTGCTTCCGAGGCCTTGGAGTTATCAGTTTCGTGATATATGAGAGTCCCTTTAACTTGGAAATCTGCTTGTTGTCTGTCTTGCCCACTTACGGAGTTATTTCCGATACAAAGCAAAGTTCCTTCAGGCTCTGTCATGTGCTGCTGTCGGGCCTTTACTTCTAGTTCCATTGGGCCAGCTGTGTTTTGTTGCTTTTGGAACCTCCTTCTTGAAAAGAATTTCAGCTTAGTGTTTGTGTGAGCAGTTATGGCATGTGGGCTGTTTTCACTAGAATTTTTTAGTGTGGGGGGGTGTAAATAGAGGAGCCCAGCCCAATATCCCCCCCTTCTATTCCCAACTGGTTGTCACGTGCCTTCTCCTTTCCTTTAATATTATCCACTCCTTCTCCTTTGTTTCCTTTTCTGTGATAAAAGCTGTCCTCCTCGAGCTGCACGTCACCACCAACCTGCTCCCCTTCCTTCTTTTGATTTTGTTGAAGCTCCCCCTGCTGAAGCTCCGTTGCTGCCTCCTGCGATATGACGTGTTGGGTCCTCTTTTCGTTGCAGGTATCCGTTACAGGGACCGTCGGAATTCGAAGCTGTGTCCGCTGAATAATGCTGTTATACATTGGTCCAACATCAATGGATGGACCTTTGGGTAATAGTGGACTTGGAACTTCCGGCGCCTGCAATTGGTGTCCAACGATGGTCCCTGCAGTATCTTTGGCCGGATTCCTTGCCGTCTCCAACATATCAGCTAGGTTCCATGTTCGAAACCTGTCTTCACCTCTGCATGGATCAAATGATTCATTTATCGGTGATCCAAAAGCACTATCATCAGATTCTATTTCCTCCGATGACCATTCCGATCGCCGTCTCCAACACTGGCATGTCTCACCACTACGACTTACTTCCTCCACAACCTGCACTCTGTGAGCGTCCCCCCTTATATCGACGTTTATCGTATGGTGGATTGCTGGACCCCGTGACGTACGAAGTAGCACCCTAGCTCGATCCATCCTACGAGACTCTTCTGTATCGTCGTCGATGTCCACCATGTCTCCTAGCACCGAGACAATCCTCTGAATGTTCTTCTTATCCCAGGCTTCAAGAGGAATGCCCCAGCAATGGACCCAGGTCAGTCTATTCCCGGGTCGAAGGCTAGGGTGCCACTTCTCCAGGGAATAGAACAGTGCTTCTGCCTCCGTTATCTCCTTCGCCATGCACTCTGCCATTTCATCCGTGAGGCCCAGTAAGAGCACCATATCACTCCCAATATACTTCGGGGTTATATCTTCTCCAAAGTCCCACAATGGATCTTCGTCAAGTCTATCATACCATCTTAAGTTTTTCAGGCGCCCAACCCATGTGTTCCGCAACCATTCCTTATCAGTCGCCGTAATGTCAAGCTGAAGGGATGACTGAGATTCTCCTCTTTGATTGATAGGTTTGCTCGAGTGGCTATTGTTGCGCTTTCCTCTAGCCACCACCTCCGCATACGAAGTCATGTCCGTCGAGGCTTGATATTGTTTCCTGTGCAGGTTTTCGTTCTGCTTCTTTCCGTCCATCCTTTCAGGTTGCATTTGTGCCCCTACCTTCCTTGTCTCATCTCTCCCATATTTAGGTACATTGACATACAGCCTCAAACCTCCTATAATTATCTGGTCCAGTTGCTTAGCTAGCCTGTGCGCATCCTCCACTCCAGTGAATCTCGCAAAACCGAATCTCCAGCCATTTCTATTCCTTTGCTTAGAAATAAAAATCTCCCTTACAGCCCCCCACTTCCTGAACTGGTTCCAGATGTCCAGTTCTGTGACACCTTCAGCTATACGTGTGAAGTAAAAGGACGAGATATCATTTTTGTCCCTCCAATTAGCTCGATTGTAGCTTAGTTTTTGGCCATCCCTGTTGCCCTCGTGGATCCGACGGGGAACCCGAAATCCACTCGCTCCATTTCTCTCGGTGTTCCTCACTCTATACCTAACCCTCTCCCACTCCCCAGTGTTTGCCTCTCTGCACTCTCTCTCGCTGGAGTTTCTCTCTCTAGACATTCTCTCTCTCTCGGTCTACTAAGGAGATAATAGTTATTTGCTTATTAAATATAAATGGGGATATTTTCCTTGGAGGTTATAGTTGTCCCCCAACCATTTATCCTTCCAGAAACTGATCTTGGTCCCCCTTCCCACCCTCCATTTTAGGTTATCAATAAAGCAGTTGTTGTGCTGCTGCTGAAAGATGATCTTCAGATCCTGCACCATTGGGAAGTGAAATTCCTCCTTCCACCAGAAATCAGCTCCTTCCACCCACCATACTTAGAAAGTAAAATTCTAGACCAAGGTTGATTGTGGTTATTAGCCAGCTCCCAGCCCCCATTTGCCAAGTAGAGCCTCATTAAATTTAGATAAGTCTTTAATCCCTAGGCCCCCTTTGTTCTTAGGAGGACAAACTGTGTCCCACTTCACCCAAGGAATCTTGCTGGCCTCTTGGTGACCTCCCCAAAGGAAATTTCTCTGGATGGAAACAATTTTGTGCACCACTTTTTTAGGGATCCTAAAGAAGGATAGTAAGTAGATAGGTAAGGCTGATAGGACTGAATTAATGAGAGTGATTCTGCCCCCATAGATAAGCTTCTTTGCTTCCATTTTGCAAGTTTGACTTCAAACTTCCTTATAATAGGCTGCCACACGATCCAGCTCTTAGAAGACACCCTTACTGGAATTCCAAGGTAAACAAATGGAAAATCCATAGTACTGCCGTTGAGGAATTGGGCTGCATCCCTGCACCAACTTCCAGATTTACCCAAACAACCAAAGTGACTTTTAGAATAGTTTATCTTGAGGCCAGAGGCCTCTTCAAAGCACCTCAGAACACATTTTAAGGTTCTAACATTATGCTGAGTGGCATCTCCAAAAAACAGAGTATCGTCAGCATATTGGAGGATGTTCACTTCTTCTTTTAAAGATCCCACTAGGTAGCTTCTGAACAGATTCTTGGACACAGCTGACCTCATCAAACCTGTGAGACCTTCCACTACAATATTGAAAAGAAGAAGTGCAAGGGGATCACCTTGCCTTAGACCTCTCTTAGGAGCAAATTCCTTAGATGGGCTTCCATTAACTAAAATGGATATGGTTGCAGTAGATAGACAACCATTTATCCATTTCCTCCACCTTTCACAAAATCCCATCCACATGAGCATGTAGTCAAGAAATCCCCAAGAAACCAAATCGTATGCCTTTTCAAAATCCGCTTTGAAGACCATGCAAGGTTTATTTCTAGATTTGGCCTCAGCTAAAGCCTCATTGGCAATCAAAACACCATGAAGGATGTGTCTCCCCTTCATAAAAGTTGTCTGCCTTTCATCTATAAGATGAGGTAATACAATGGCCAGCCTCTTGGCCAAAACTTTTGCCACCCCTATAAGGGAGATGGGTCTATAATCATTGAAAGATTGAGGGTCATTAATCTTTGGGATAAGGGCTATAAATGAAGCATTAGTTCCTTTTGGAAAGGATCCATTGATATAAAATTCATCCATGAACCTCATGAAATCTGGTTTCAAAACCTCCCAGAACTGTTTAATGAAATTAAAATTCAAGCCATCCGGGCCAGGGCTTTTGTCCCCCCCACAATCCCAAACTGCAGATTTGATCTCCAATTCAGAAAATCTGGACACAAGGCTTTCTTTATCTCTTTAGATCAAGAGAAGAGAAGTGAACACCATCCAATGTTGGTCTATTAGAACATTCCTCCGAAAATCTGTCCTTGAAATAGAGGACAGCTGCATTTTTAACACTGCAAGGTTCATGTACCCACACACCATCCATGAAGATACCTTGAATAGCATTTTTTCTTCTTCTATGATTGATCAATCTGTGGAAATAGGTAGAGTTGCTGTCCCCTTCTTTTAACCACTTAACTCTAGCCTCTTGTCTCAACATAGATTCATATGCATAAGCTGCCTCCCACAATTGGACTTGAAGAGATTTCGTAAGATTCACTTCCACTTGGGATAGAGGTCTGTCATTTAGTCCAGTCTCCAAAGCATCAATGTTGTTAATGGCGGATGGCGGTTCATGGCGGAAAGTAAAAAATCCGCCATAAAAATATAGCGGATGGCGTAGTGGAAAATGGCGGATGTCATGGCGGACCAAAAAAAAAAACATATATATAATCTCATTGAAATTGAAAAAAACAAAGGATTGCATTCAAATAAACTAAAAAAGTTTCATGAGTTCATACAATAATCAAGTAGCAACACCAAATAAACTCATTAAAGAGTTCAAATAAACTCAGCCATTTAAAAGAGGACTGAACAGAAAAAAAAAATTGTGGTGTCAAATACGAAAAAGAAAATAGGACTGTTAAAAGTAAAAAGGGGTGTCAAATAGCAAAAGGAAAAAAAAAGCTGCAGACAGAAAACAGGGGGTGTCAAACAGCAAAAATAAAACTAAAACCTACGCCTTCTTCTTCCTCGCGACGCCTTCTTCTTCTTCGCGACAGCAGCTTCGTCTTCTCCGCGAGAACTCCTCGCTACAGGCCGCCGTTCGTGACAGATGCGTCGCTGCCGGAGCTCGTCGCCGCCGTTTGTGCCGGTGCGTCGCTGCCAGAGGTCGTCGCGGCTGTGTGCACGTGCGGCTGCGGGTGTCGCGGCTGGGTGCGCGTGTGGGGTGCGGGAGGGATGCGGCTGGGTGCACGTGTGGGGTGCGGGAGGGACGCCATTTTCCGCCACCCCGCCATAACCGCCACGACCGCCATGGCTATGGCGGCCGCCATCCCAAACCCGCCACGCCACCGCTATTCGGTGGCGTTTTTTCAAAAAACCGCCATGAAAATCCGCCATGGCGCCGCCATGGCCGCCATTTAACAACACTGCAAAGCATTCAACTCCTTTTTAATATTATTAACTTTTCTAGCATTAGCTTCACCATTTGATAAGCTCCACTGCTTTAAGCACTGTTTAAGGAGTTTTATTTTATGATTCAGAACATATCCTCCCCATCCTGGAGGGTGATAATTGCCCCATTGCTGCTGCACTAGTTGCTGAAAACCCTTATCCTTCAACCACCAATCCATAACCTTGAAAGGTTTTGGCCCCCAATCTATGTTCTTTGACTTCAATAGGATGGGGCAGTGGTCAGAATAGTCCCTGTCAAGCACGAACTGAGTAGAATCAGGCCAATGCACCAGCCAATCATCTGATAAAAGGAACCTGTCCAGTCTACTCATAGCATTGCCATTAGGTCTACACCAAGTGAATCTTCTCCCAACAGACCTAACATCCTCTAAATTCATGTCTGAAATCCAAGAATTGAATTCAGAAATGCTAGGGTCCACACCCACTGACTGAGCTGAGCTCACTCTCTCATCTTGGTGCCTTATAGAGTTGAAATCACCTAATACACACCACAGGGCTGCTTGAGAAGCTGTCTTCAGCTGAAGGATCTCATCCCATTGCTGTCTCTTTCTTTGTAAATCACAGGGGGCATAAACATTGATTATGGAAACCCTTTTGTTGTCTTTAATCCACAGCCCTTCCAACAGAATAAAACCTCTCCCCACTACCTTTCTGTCAACTAAAACAGAATCATTGTTCCATATACATAAGAGGCCACCAGCAGCATTAATTGCAGGAGCAAACTCCGAAGAAGCATTACAGTCAGCCCATAAATACTAACATAGTCTTCTATCAATAGACTCCATTTTTGTTTCTTGGATGCAAAGAACATCAAGATTGTTGGTCAAGGTCAACTTTCTAATGGCTGACCTTTTGACACCACCACCCAACCCTCTAGAATTAAAAGATAAAATATTCATGAGGCAAGATTATCCCTTCCCATCATAGCTGGTGAAGCTACTACAGTCTCACTATTATCCTTGTCAGTCTTCGTGTTATCAAAAGAGGCCTTATGATCATCAAAGGTCAAGCCCAAGTGTCTAGCTACTTCATGGTGGAAGTCCTCCTCAGCCTCTGCAAGAGCATTGATGAAGCTGCTTGAAGGAATGGGACTGAGACAGGTCTGAGACTGAATTGGAACGACATCAGCTGCATGCACCCCCCCTGACACGTCATCTTCCATATGAATGGGGCCACTATCTGCAAGGTCCAGAGATGATGGCTTATTGTCATCCCTTCTGGTCTCAGCAAATCTATTTGTATGGCCCAAATATTTTCTTCCTGCACCCACCTTTTTTCTAGAGTAAACTTTTAAGTTATGAGCAGTTTCCTCTCCCTTTGATTCTGGGCCGTTAGTATTCAGGCCCAAGTCCTGCATGACCCCTTCCATCCCCCTATTCTGGGTGTTATTATTCGAACCACAAATCTCTTTAATTGAGAGATTTGAATTTGGTTTGACCGCAGGACATAACTCAGAGGTAGTATCCTCTGGACTATGCTGAAAGGCCCGAAGGTCAACCCCTTTGACCGTGTCAACTTCCTTGGGACCTGCATCACCTTTTTCCTCAATCATCATCTGCTTCTGACCAGGGAAGGTGAGCCTACGAACCTTCCTTCCACTTCCATGCAAGGAGTCTATGAGAGGACCGTTGTGATCCTCCTGACGCACGGAGCAGACTGGCAGGTTCACAGCAGGAAGCAACTCCCCATGGTGAGACGACACGTCATCGTCAGAGAAAGCCTCGGAATCTGCACGCCAAATGTTGATGGCGTTGGTCCACCGGCGCCGACGTCCGTCCCCCAAATATTTTGACGATGCTCCATCAGGAACGCGTGTTGTCGAGTCTTCGTCGGAATCCTCCATTGCTGTCGTGAATGGTGATGGCGAAAAAGCCTCCAAATCCGACCGACACTGCCGTTTTCCATTAGCTCGAGATACCTCCTCCCTCAAGAACAAGTGATGCTCCGTTTCATTAACCATAGCCACCATCGATTTGGAGAAGATAGGTTTCTCCTTTGTGAGAATCAAAACCCGCGCGACATCAAGTCTCGAACGGTCCGCCGTCTCCTCGTCGAGTTCAATAATTTCTCCAAATGTCGAAAGCAAGGTTGCGAAGTGTTAAGCGTCCCATATCCCCAGGGGGACACCCCAGATATGAATCCATATTAAACGGAATTCGGGCTTCAACTCCGACGTCCATTTCTGGATTGAATATAGCGATGTCTCTCCGTTGGATTGTTCTCTGAGGTTGATCTTATCTGCTTTAGCTTTGTCCATGTCGTGGAGGATAATCATGTCATCCCCCCAATATGACACCTTCACCTCCATGCCTACCACCTCCTGGACCTCATCCACCGCCCTCTCAAACATTCCTCTATTTTTTAGACGACCCACCCAGAGGTGATCCAACCAATTAGTTTTCTCCTTTGCAGTCTGCAGAGCTACAGATGCAACAGGAGCTTCTGATCCATTCTTCCCTAACAAAGGCACCTCTATCTCCTTCCCTTTCATCTTATGATCGTGCTTAACAGCTTCCGCGTACGATTTCATACTAGTGAAGGGCATATTATTGAGTCTCGGTTGTTTGGGTTCCATAGGATTCATGGAGTCCTTCCATACTCGAACAACGTCTCCCCCTGTTCTCGCCACTTCCCTTTTACCTCCTCTCTGAAACTTTGGTTTGTTAACAAACAGCTTCATCCCTTCTATGTATATATTGTTGTCCAGTTGTCTCTCCAACCTGCCTTCATCCTCTACACCTTTGAAACGAACAAAATCATATTGTTGACCCTGTTTATTCTTTGATTTAGGTACAAACACCTCCCACACTTTTCCCCATTCCTGGAATAGTTTTCAGAGATAAGGTTCATTAACAGAGTCTGGGAAATGAGAGAAATAAAAGGAGCTTATGTCCTTTTTATTTCTCCATGATAGGGCTCTGTGTTTTTCGCTTGTTGGGTGTGCATGAAGATCATTCTGTCGGTGTGGTCCTACTCCTTGTTCGATTCTTTTCTGTAACCGAGCCTTCCTCCTACCTCCCACTTGAATCCACGGGTCCTCCTGGTGTTTGTTATCGATGTTTCTGTGATTGGCATCTGGTCTGTTGAAATCTCTTTCGTGAATGGCGTGACCTCTTCTCCTCCTATCCTCCTTACTCTTTCTGTATCTAGCCTTTCCACTAAGAAGCTCTTGCAGTTCTCTAGTAGTCGAGCGTCCTTTCTCTCTCACAGGCTCCCTCTCATAATCTTTCACTCCCTTTCCCTTTGACTCTCTCTCTCTCGCTCTGTATCTATCGTTATCACTCTCTCTCTCTCGTTCTCTGTTTCTCTCTCTAACCATTCTCTCTCCTCTCTATCTCCCCATTATAAATATCCTCCTAATTACTCCACTCTTTTGTTGTGCGATTGTTTTAGATTTTTCATCCTGCAGGGTCTCTTACTCATGAAGCCAGAGAAGCTTTCCTTTCTGCATTAGTGTCTGAAATGGAACTTTGAATACATCAAACCTTAACAACTAAACATGGAGGGAAAATCTGTTAATAGACTAACAGCCTGATTGTTAGCAAAAGCTAACAACCCTTGCAAACTGTTTTCACAGTTATTCTAACATATACCCCCCCCCCCCCCTCTCTCAAACTCAAGGGGAAGAGTTTTCAGAGGAAAAACTCTTCACAATGAGTTTTCCCCTAAGAACTTCAAATCTTGAAGAAAGAGGCTTGGTCAGCACATATGCCCACTGATCTAGAGCTGCGATGTGTAAGACTGAAAGTTGCTTGGCTAGAACCTTTTCCCTAACAAAAAAGACATCAATTTTCATATGCTTTGTGCGACTGTGGAACACAGGATTATGAGCAATGGATACAGCACTTTGATTGTCACAATAAAGGACAGGAGTAGTGAAGGGAACTCGCAATTCTGTTAAAAGAGCCCGAATCCATGTCAATTCAGTAGAAGTTTGAGCCAAGCTCTCAAGCGCTAAGTTCTCCATCCTTGAATTACACTCAAGGTTATTCGCACTCCAATTCATATAAATCTGGTGGTTCCGGTGGCTCTAGGGGAGCATATGTACGCGGCAATGGTGGTCGTGGCAATCCTTCTGATCGCGGTGGTGGTCGATTTGCCAACTTCCAGTGTCAAATCTGTCTCAAATATGGACATACTGCAAATATCTATCATTTTCGTTCTGACATGAACTTTCAACCTCATGAGTCACTTACTTTCTTTGATCCTGCCACACTTCAACCAATTCCTTATTCGTCTAGTTCTACTAGATCTTCAAACACTTGGATTAATCCTAATTCCAAGTTTGTTGCTCTCAACCATCCAATCAACTCAGTGCTATGCTTACAAACTCGTCCTCTCATGGCAATGGTCAAGCTAGTTCAACCTGGATTCCAGATTCTGGAGCTAGCTTCCATGTGACTGGTGAATCACAGCATATCAAACAGTTTGACACACTTTGATGGACCTAACCAAATCTTCATAGGAAATGGTGAAGGTTTAAGTATCTCTAGTGTTGGTTCCTCCTCTTTTGTGTCTCCTAATGACTCTCACATAACTTTCAAACTTGACAAGCATGTTCCTTCAATTTCGAAAAATTTGTTAAGTGTGAGTCAATTTGCTAAAGATAACTCGATTTTCTTTGAATTTCATCATCACTTATGTCTTGTGAAATCTCAGGAGACCAATAAGGTTCTTCAAGGAGTTGTTGGTGCTGATGGTCTCTATTCTTTTCATAACATCAAGCTTCAAGATAATTCTCCCCAGTTGTTGTCAACCTCAACTCTACTTCAGACAATTGCTTGTCTAATACAGCTCCTACTGTTAATAGATCACATGCTACCATCTCATTCCTCTACTTCTGTTTACTCTCCCCTAGAACTTATTTTCATAGATCTGTGGGGACCATATCATTTAACTTCCTACTTTGGTTTCAAGTATTGTGTATCCTTTATTGATGCTTTTTCCAGATACACTTGGATATTTCCTATTAAAACTAAGGCTAAAACTATTTTTATTTTTCAAGTTTTTAAATCCATTGTTGAACTGCAGCTTAATACTAAAATTAAAAGTGTTCAGTCTGATTGGGGGGGTCTGCTCTCCTAACCTCCTATGATATCTCTCACAGACTAATTTGTCCCCACACTCATCATTAAAATGGTGTGGTTGAAAGAAAACACAGACATAGTTGATCTGGGCCTTACCTTGTTACATCATGCATCTTTCCCCTTACAGTTTTGGGACTATGCTTTTACTACTGATGTCTATCTAATTAATAGACTTCCTACTGCTTCCCTCAACTTTGCTATTCCCTTTGTCACTCTTTTCAACAAGGATCCTGATTTCCAATTCCTTAAAACTTTTGGTTGTGCCTGCTTTCCCTTGTTGAGACCTTATCATACTCATAAACTTAATTTTTGTTCTCAAGAGTGTCTATTTTTGGGGTACTCCTCATCTCATAAAGGTTACAAATGTCTGTCTCCAACTGGAAAATTTATATTTCCAAAGATGTTTTGTTCAATGAGCTGGAATTTCCTTATTTTGATCTATTTCCCTCTTCTTCTAGCTCAGTACAGAACCTTGATTCCTATTACAGTCTTGATCCTAACATGTCTCCTCCATCTGTAGTTCCTACACCCCAACCTTCTCAACTGTCTTCCTCTCACTCACCCTCTGCTCCCTCTATTCCTCCTGGTTTTTCTCCTGTGTCCAGTCAACCCTCATCTAAGTCTACTTCTGTCCATCCTCGGTCATCAAATGCTAGGTCTCACAGTGAGTCTGTTCCAGCACCATCTTCAATTCCTGTTAATACTCATCCTATGCAAACTAGGTCCAAGTCTGGAATTCACAATCCTACACTGCATCCTTCACTGTTTCTTGCTCATTCTGAACCCAAGACTGTTAAACAGGCCCTAGAAAATTCAGATTGGTTTGCAGCTATGCAAGAGGAGTATGACGCTTTACTGAAAAACAGAACTTGGGACTTAGTTCCCCTACCTTCTAATAGACAAGCTATTGGGTGAAAGGGGTTTTCGGAGTAAAAGAAAATGCTGATGGTTCTATCAACAAGTTCAAAGCCAAGCCGGTTGCTAAGGGTTTTCATCAGGTTCATGGTTTTGACTTTCATGAGACATTTTCTCCAGTGGTCAAGCCTGTCACAATTCATGTTGTTCTCACTCTTTCTTTCTCAAGGATGGGAGTTATTTCAGCTTGATGTCAACAATGCTTTTCTTAATGGGTTTTTTGAGGAATCTGTATTTATGACACAGCCTCCTGGTTTTGAGGTGGTAGATAAATCCCTAGTCTGCAAGCTTAACAAGGCTCTCTGTGGCTTATAAAACAAGCCCCAAGACAGTGGTTTGACAGGTTGAAATCTACTTTTCTTCAGTTTGGCTTTGTGGGAAGCAAATGTGATTCTTATCTGTTCATCTACACACATCAGAAGCATACTGTCCATCTTTTAGTCTCTGTGAATGATATCATCATCACAAGCAATTCTATCTCTCTTATTCAACAGCTAACTTCCAAACTAAACACTGCCTTCTCTCTTAAGCAGCTAGGTCATTTGGATTATTTTTTGGGACTAGAGATCAAATACCTTGCTAATAATTCTATACTAGGGACTCAAAGCAAATATATTTGTGATTTACTTCACAAACTCAAATGGCTGAAGCACATTCTATTTCCTCTCCCATGGTTTCTAACTGTAAACTATCCAGACATGGTGCTGATTTGTTTCAAGACCCAACTCTCTACAGATCAGTAGTGCGTGCTCTGATACCATTTTAGACTGAGTGAAGAGAAAAAGAGAGAAAAATATAGAGAAAGCGAAATGATATTATTGAATCTGAAAGTTAGTTACAGAGTTAGTTACAAGGAAGTATTTATAGACCTCTAACCCTTCAAACTAAGTACAAAACAGAATTAACAAATAGGAGGGAAAATCTGTTAAGAGACTAACAGCCTGATATTAGTGAGGTGCTGTTAGCAAAAGCTAACAGCCCTTGAAAACTGTTTTCACAGTTATTCTAACATATACTCTAATAAAGTCTACAAGGTGGAAGTGCTGGTGGGTTGCAGTAACGTGGACAATTTGGCAACAAAGGAATAAAACAGTCTTCCAAAACCAATGTTTCAACAGTAGCAAAGTCATGGATGATGCCCTACTACTACTTTGGTCATGGCTCAAGTCCAACGACAAAGACTTTACAGTACATTTTAACCAATTTTTTTTTTCTCAGCAAAAATAATAATATGTATTAATTGAAGTACCAGGGGTACTTGGAATATATATTACAGTCCAGATTTGGTCCCATGACATATGGTATTCATTGAAACAATCTGAATTTTAATTTAGATTCTTACAAAAGTTTGCTCTAGTATTCTATCCTACTCTATTGAGAAACCCTGCTCTGATGTTGGAAGACCAGTAGTAGTAGTGATAATTGAAATCCTTCTCCAAATTTGTGAGCCACGTCTATAATAAAAAAGCTGTGTCATCTAAGATGCTGTTGGCATTGAATGTACCATTTGAAAAAATAATGTTATTTCTTTGCTTCCAAATGGTCCATGTCAGTGCCAACCACCACCACTTCCATCTGCTAGACCTCATTCCCTCTGTCACTCCATGTATATGTTGGAGAAAGTGCTGCCTCGGGTGATTTGGGAAGACACCCAACATACCCACCCAAGATAAGGACTCCCACCATACTGGCATTATCTTGCCACAATGAAAGAATAGATGACCTGCGCTCTCCTCCACTTCTCTGCAGAATGGGCATTTGGACTCCCCAACCTGAATCTGTCGTCGCTGCAAATTTGCTCTAGTTGGTAGTCTATCTTTGATTAACTTCCATGCGAACATAGTAATTTTAGACGGCAGCTTGAGCTTCCACAGCTGTTGAAATACTCCATCCTGTTGCTGTTCATATGTTTGCCCCCACACCATATCATATGCGGATTTGGCCGTGTATTGTCCACTTGGGTCTGCCTTCCATACCCACTGATCACCTTTATGCGGCTGTATTGGGTGGCTTGCAACATCCGATAGGAATGAGACCGCCATATCTATTTCGTTATCGAACAATGGTCTTCTCCACCTAAACTCCCACTCCCAACCTGCATCCTTGAAGGTCCCCATGTGATGTATACTTTGATTTTGCTGCGTAGAAATGCTATACAGCCTAGGGTATCTAGCAAGTAGTGAATCCTCTCCCCACATCCATTTGTCCTCCCAAAATTTGAACTTGTCCCCACTTCCAACCCTCCAAGATATTGTAGTGTTCATTAACTCTCCATGTTGCGGATGATTAAACACGAGCTTTAGATCCCTCCACCATACCGATTCACCCTTTCCCCTAGTTACTTCGCTCAAACCCCTCCAACCCCCATATTTTGACTCCAACACCCTAGCCCACAGCTCCCCCTGGCTTTGAAATAAGCTCCACTTCCATTTGCCTAACAGTACATTTTAACCAATGGGCTACTAATCTAACATTAGGTTTCTGTACCTAGCCTAGGAGTAAGGGGGATGGATTTTTGTAGTAGGGTGTTACATAGCTGGGTGCTGTGGTGCTGGCTTGGGTCCTATCAGTAAACATAGGAACCAGCTGGCCCCAAAAATACTGTAATTTTAGTACCACTGGTACTCCATATTAATATATCATATATATTTTTTGCTGAGCAAAAAAAAAAATACTCTAATAAGATGGCACTAAGCACCATTGAGCACAACATGTGCAAGGCGTTGCATCCAAATTTTAGTGTGTTTTGAACCATCGACTTGATGATTGTATTAACTCATTTGTTGTGGTTGGGAAGTTGAACTATCTTAGTCACTCGTCCAAATATTGCCTTTGCAGTGTGGTAAGCCAGTTCCTATCATTGGGATGCAGTCATTCAAAACCCGAAATACATTAAGAATGCTCTAGGCAAAGGCCTCATTTATGAAGATAGGGGACATGCTCGGGTAGTTGGCTACTCAGATGCCCGCTGGTCTGACTCCTTTAGTGATAGAAGATCCATATCTGGGTATTGTGTGCTGATTGGAAGAAACTTAGTATCTTGGAAAAGCAAGAAGCAAATTGTAGCAAGATCAAGTGTTGAAGCAGAATACAGGACCATGGTGTTAGTAACTTGAGAACTCATATGGCTGAAAGTCTGAAACAGCTTCATAGAGAGCTCAAGTTTGAAGAAACTATGCAATGGCATATGTGACAATCAAGAAAATCTACATATTGCCTCTAATCTAAACTTCCATGAGAGGACCAAACATATTGAGGTTAATTACCATTTCATTAGAGATAAGATTGAACCAAAGGACATCACCCAAGTTCTGTCAACTCTAGGGATCAGTTGGCAAATATCTTCACTAAGTCTCAAAGGGGACCAAGAATTGGTTATATTTGTAACAAGCGGGGCGCATATGACTTATATGCTACAGCATGAGGAGTATTGAGAATCAAAATATAATATTATGAATTCATTGTAATAAATGTAGCTTATAGGCATGTAATCTCTTATTTAAAGGAAACAGAATATCCTCTATTTAGGTATGTATAATAAATACGATAAGCCTATATAAACTCTCATCTGTGGTGTATTCAAATACATGGTTTCAGCACAATATGTCTCTGGTTTGCTTTTTCATTTAACAATTTACATGTGTGTGTGTGATTATCATCCTTTAAACCACAGCTCAACCAATAAACAATGAACCACCCTTGCCTTTATCTGTTCAATGATCAGTCTAGTTTTAGATAGAAAACCAATGCTATATGAATATGAGTTTAGAGAGAGAAAGTAGAGAGAGACTGTGGGTGGGAGAGGGTTAGGAATAGAAGAGAGAGGAGAGAGAGAGCAAGAGAGAGAACGACGGCGGGTCCTAGTCTGATCATTGATCGGAAATGGGAAGGACATCAACACAGCTCTCAGCGAGCTAACTGGAGAGA
Source organism: Glycine soja (assembly GCF_004193775.1). Taxonomy (NCBI): domain Eukaryota; kingdom Viridiplantae; phylum Streptophyta; class Magnoliopsida; order Fabales; family Fabaceae; genus Glycine; species Glycine soja. Next base: position 28,581,365 of record NC_041009.1, on the reverse strand, counting down.
GCACAAGGACGTAATTTCGTTTTATTTCACAAGGTTCCCTGAAGACACAACGGAAAAAGACTTGTGGTACCATTTCAAGCAGGCAGGAGATGTGAGGGAGATTTTCATCTCTCCGAAACGAAACAGAAATGGCAGGAGATACGGTTTTGTCAGATTCAAAGGGGTGGAAGATGTTCATCAGATGGAAAAGAAGCTGGACAGTATGGTTTTTGGAGGGTTAAAGATGTATGTCAACACCCCTAAATTTGGCAGAACACATCGAGTAAATTCACAACCAGTTGTTAGGGGGAGAATGGAGGGCCAACATCACACAGAAGGGGTGAGAGACGTGTACCAGGGAACGAAGCAAGCAGCAAATGTGAAGTTCCCGCAAGGGTCATATGTAGAGGCAGTAAGGAGGCATACCCCAAGAACAGAGCAGAGGTGGACCCAAGCTAAGGAGAACAGCAGGTGCTGCATCTCGACGTCATCAGTGAGCCTAGATATACAGGTGATAGGGCAACAATGGCTCAAAGGGGCTTGGGTAGGGAGATTAAAAAATTTGGCCCTGTTTGACAGTCTAGAGGATGAAATGCTATGGGACATAGATGAAACCATATCTCCAAGATACATTGGGGATGATATGGTTTTACTCATCGGTCTCACCGACAAAAAAGCCCAGAATGTGATGGAGGAAGAAGATGCAGGTTGGAGTGAACTGTTCTACTCAGTGGAAAAATGGACACCACAGCTGCGTCCCGGTTATCGTTTGACATGGGTTCAATGCTGGGGAATACCATTGATAGCGTGGGACATGCAGCATATTAAACAGATAGTGCCCTCCATCGGTGACATGGTGGACGCAGATGATGATGTGGAGGAGCTAAGAAGGTTGGACAGGGCAAGAATATTAATAAAAACACCGTAGAAGCCGTTCATACAACATACTGTCAATGTGCAGATTCGAGGAGAACTACATGTGGTACACATAGTGGAGGAAAATGGGAAATATTGCGCCAATTGCCAGCACAGGAGAAGCAATAGCCAAAGTTCATCTGAGGAGATTCAATCGGAGGAAAGTAATGTCGGAACGCTTCTAGGAGATGTCCCGCCACCGTGGTGGAACGAAATGAGATTGAAGGACAAAATGGGTGTGTGCAGCGAACCCAGCGGCAACGCGCCGAGGTCGGGGGAAGGGAAGGAGGAAGAAAGCTCGCCTGAAACAAAAGGACCATGTAGGTCGGAGGGGACAAGCCCACCGACAATTGTCGACGTGCAAGGCGGCGACGCGGGGAACCAGCTCGCGGAGTCACCGACATGGCAGGATGATAACATGCAGGAACCTCTGGAGTACCAAACGGGTAACGATGACGAAGAACAGCCACCCACGGGGCACGGGACAGCGGAAAACCAGGCGGACGGCGGTGGCCCGATCTCGGATGGAATGGTCGTAGCGCAAGGGCCTGACGGGTTGAGCTTGGGTCCAGATTCAGCGAGTAAAGCCATTAACCGCTGGATATTAAACCTAGCTGACACTGTGCAACCCTATGTTGCAGGGGTTCAGAGCCAAAGTTGGGGGGAAGGGGAGACAGCAAAATCTACCGTGCACCAAATTGGGGAAAGAAGTGACCCCAGGGGATATGCCTCTGGTGAAATCAGAGAGAGCATTCACAAAAAAGGAAAAGTGGAGGCAGAGATGAACGTTGGAGAGCCTGATAATTTTAAATACGGGAGACCTAAGGCACGTGACAAGGAGGTGGAGAGGCAAATGGACTTGGGTTGTGATATTTACACCCCCCCCCCCCCCAAAACATCTGTTCACCAAAAAGCAAGCCCACTTGGCCATACATCATGCCCAAATAATTCTTGGCTGGTGTATTCTCGTAAATGAGGGGGCAAAAAGAAATTAGGCCACAAAAGTGTGGCTCTCTCTTCGTGGGATGACACAAACACAACAGGAAATTCTTCAACTATAAGTCAGCAGCAACATGAAGAAACAAAGAAAGGGAATCAGCTAAGCAAATTACTGCAGAAACATCAGATCACAACACAGGCAAGGTCAGATGGAGAAAATAAAAAAACAGCTAACATTCAACATGCAGAGCAGATTTGGAGTATGATCAAGGACCTGGGGATGACCACTGGAACTTCACAAAGGGATTATACTCAACAGCTGGTGGAAATGGAAGTAAGAGATGGTAGTGAGGCAGACAGATTGGGGATCAAGAGACAGGCCCAATGATTATTCTATCATATAACGTAAGAGGATTAGGGAGGGGGGTTAAATGGCCAGGAATTCGTAGGCTGGTCAGGGAGCACCACATAGACATGCTGTGCATACAAGAAACAAAAAAGGAGAGTGTAGAGAGATCAATGTGTCAAGTGTTATGGGGGGATTCAGGATTCAGCTGGGAGTCATATCCTTCTTCTAATGCAGCTGGAGGCATTCTTTGTATTTGGAATGAGAAATCGTTCAAAGTAGAAAGAAGGATTTCAGGAGCAGGCGTTATAATGGTAACAGGCAAGTGGGGTCAGGAGTCACAACCAAGGCATATAATTAATATCTATTCGCCGTGTAGTCTTCAAGACAAAAGGCTGTTGTGGGAGAGGATTAAACAATTGAAATACCAAAATCCTGGAGGTTACTGGTGTGTATTGGGGGATTTTAATAATATAAGGGTAGCAGCAGAGAGAGTGAGCACATCTCAGGGGGGGACAGCGGATGGCAGTATTAGGGGTTTCAATGAATGGATTGAGGAGATGGAAGTTGAAGAAGTGCCTTGGGTGGGAAAGAGCTTCACTTGGTTTAAACCAAATGGCAAGGTGAAGAGCAAGCTGGATAGGTTCTTAGTGTCCCCTAAATGGTTATCCAAATGGCCAGGCTCCTACCAAACCGCGCTTCATAGGAATTTTTCAGATCATTGTCCTATATTGCTTAGATCCAACAATGCTGATTGGGGTCCAAAGACTTTTCGAATATTAGACTGCTGGCTTGCAGAAAAGTCCTTCAAGAAATTGATCGAGGAAAATTGGTCATCTAATCAATGGAGTGGTTGGGGGGGTTATGTGATAAAACAGAAAATTAAAGCCATCAAAGCAAAGATTAAGGTGTGGAATAAGGAACATTTTGGAGACACCTACAGCAAATACAAGAAAATAGAGGAAGATCTAAATAGGTTGGAAGAGGAATCCGAAGAAAGATAGCTCAATCATAACGAGGTGCTACTTAGAAAGCAACTTCAGCAACAATTGTGGGAGGCAGCCAAGGCACATGAGTCATTGTTGAGACAAAAGGCGAGATCCAAATGGATTAAGGAGGGAGATTGCAATTCGAGATTCTTTCATTTGTTGATCAATGCTAGACGCAGGTCTAACTGTTTGAATGGTGTGCTAGTTGATGGAGTGTGGCTAGAGGAGCCAGCAATGGTCAAAGAGGAAGTAAGGAGGTTCTTCATGCAGCGATTTCAAGAAAATGATCACTCAAGGCCAACACTAGATGGCATTCGTTTCCAGACCATTGACATTCAGCACAATGACATGTTGGTGGAACGCTTTGGGGAGGAGGAGGTCAAAAGGGCGGTATGGAGTTGTGGTAGTGACAAAAGCCCGGGCCCGGATGGAATCAATTTTAAGTTCATCAAGCAATTTTGGGATATCATTAAATCTGATTTCCTAAGATTCCTTGATGAATTTCATGCTAATGGAGTTTTTCCTAGAGGCTTGAATGCTTCTTTCATAGCCTTAATCCCGAAGAAAGTGGATCCACAATTGTTGAATGAATACAGACCTATCTCACTCATAGGATGTACTTACAAGATACTAGCTAAGGTCTTGTCTAATAGAATGAAGAAGGTCATGCATATCCTCATAAATGAACGACAGTCAGCATTCATCGAAGGCAGGCACATGCTTCATAATGTGATGATAGCAAACGAAGTGGTGGAGGAAGCAAAAAGAGGACAAAAGCCATGCATTATTTTCAAGGTTGATTATGTGAAGGCGTATGGCTCAGTGTCGTGGGAGTTCTTGTTCTATATGATGAAAAGAATGGGTTTTTGTACAAAATGGATACATTGGATTGCTGGATGCCTAAAATCAGCATCGGTATCGATCTTGGTTAATGGAAGCCCTTCACCTGAGTTTATACCCCAAAGAGGGCTTAGGCAGGGAGATCCACTATCACCCATGCTTTTTAACATTGTAGCCGAAGGTCTTAATGGTTTGATGACCAATGCTTTAGAGAAAGGGCTATTCAGGGGTTTCTTATCAGGAACAAATAAGGTGGAAATCAGTCTCCTACAATACGCGGATGACACAATATTTTTTGGGGAGGCAACCATGGAGAATGTTAGGGGAATTAAAGCCATCTTAAGGGCCTTTGAGCTTGCATCGGGCCTAAAAATTAATTTTGCTAAGAGTAGTTGTGGGGCTTTTGGGATGTCAGACCAGTGGATAAGAGATGCAGCCAGTTATCTTCACTGTGGCTTGATATCCTTTCCTTTCACATACCTTGGCATCCCTATTGGGGCCAATCCGAGAAGATGTCAGACATGGGACCCTATCATTACTAAATGTGAGAGAAAATTAGCGGCTTGGAAACAAAGACATTTGTCTTTCGGGGGGAGAGTGATCCTTATAAACTCAGTGCTAACATCCATTCCTATATATTTCTTTTCTTTTTTCAGGGTCCCTAAAAAGGTGGAGAACAAGTTGGTGCGACTACAAAGAAAATTCTTATGGGGGGGCGCATCTGAGCAAGACAAAATTGCTTGGATTAGTTGGGACAAGGTGTGTTTGCCAAAAGAAGATGGAGGATTGGGGGTTAAAGACATACGGTCTTTCAATACAACTTTGTTGGGCAAATGGAAATGGAAGCTGTTTCAAAATCAAGGAGACTTGTGGGCTAGGGTAATTGAATCAAAATATGGCGGATGGAGGAGTTTAAGCGAAGCACCGAGAGCCAATAAGGAGTCTACTTGGTGGAAGGACTTGAAGAACATATCTCAACATCCACAACAGGGGCAGCTGTTGAATGCTCCGATATCATGGAAGGTGGGCCGAGGGGATAAATTCAAATTTTGGGAGGATAATTGGATAGGGGGAGACATTTGTTTATTAGAGAAATATCAAAGGCTATACAATATATCGGTTCAGCAAGACCAATTAATTCAGGATATGGGAGAATTCAAAGAAACAGGATGGGAATGGGACTTCAAGTGGAGGAGACCACTATTTGACAATGAGATAGATCAGGCGGTTGCATTTATTCAAGAGGTGGAGGGGATCAGAATTCAGAATGTCATTGAGGATCAGTGGGTGTGGGAGGCTGATATCAGTGGAAGGTACTCGGTTAAGAGTGCTTATAGTGTGCTTAGAAAGGATATACTGCAGGAGGCTCCAGCTGAAGCATTTAAGGAATTATGGAAGCTTAAAGTCCCATCTAAAGTGACTACGTTTGCGTGGAGGTTACTCAATGATAGGCTGCCAACCAAAGATAATTTGAGGAGGAAACACGTAGAGTTGAATGATCACTTATGTCCTTTTTGCAGCAGCATCGAGGAGAGCGCGAGTCATCTATTTTTCCACTGCAGTAAAGTACTTTCGCTGTGGTGGGAATCCTTGTCTTGGGTGAATATGGTGGTTGTCTTCCCGAATCACCCAAGACAGCACTTTATCCAGCACATGTATCAATCGTATGAAGGTCTGATGGCGACTAGATGGAAATGGTGGTGGTTAGCATTGACATGGTCCATTTGGAAGCACAGAAATAGCATTATTTTCTCTGGCAGCACCTTCAATACAAATAAAATGATGGAGGATGCAGTGTTTTTATTATGGACTTGGCTGAGACATTTAGAGAAGGGTTTTCAATCTCACTTTAATCACTGGTCTTCAAATATTAGAGAAGGCTTTCGATGTAATCAAGGATAGGAATCTAGACCATATTAGCTACTAGTTTTGTTTTCTTCGGTTTCTATAGAGTGGTTCCTTCTCAGACTATTTTGTCTGATTACGGAACCATTCCCATGGCAACTTCCTTTCTGTATTTCAGTACCTCTGGTACTATATATTTATTTAATCTATTATCTTTGCTGACCAAAAAAAAGTCTAGTTTTAGAAACATTAGTGATAATTACCTGGCAGCGATTCCTGAGTAAACATCAGCAGGTTGGTCTCCACCAACAAGATTGACTGCAGCAGCTCCCAACTTTAAAAAAATAAGAGCAGCAAATTGATGGTGAGGCAGAATTTAAAAAAAAAAAAAGAGGGAACTGAAGTAAGACAATTTTTCCATGCCCTAACTACAAAATTAAATAGTCTACATGTCTACTATATGGTAGAGTGGATATAATTTTGAATGAAAAGTGATTAATTTAAAAAGAATCAATAAAATGAAAGATGCTATCATTAATATTCATAAAGTTTAGAGCAATTATTCTTAAGTGTGCATGGTCCCAATTTTCGAAGCACATGAATATCAAACAATAGTGAAAACATACTATCCTCAGTACAATGAAAACAATGTAAAAATCCAAATCGTTACGTTCTCCAATTAGGTTATATATATAGAACAGCACATGATAAATGAACAGGAAATTAAACTAGTGAAAATTGAAATTAGTTGGGTTTGCTCCCTTGCTTTCTGCCTCCCTCTCAATACATATATTTGCCCCCAATCTTCTGGAAAACCCTCCAGCATTAGCATGCTGAACTGAGGCAGCAATAGCAACATAAATGATTTCAGTGTCCCGCCGTCAACAGATTTCATGTAATACCCTCAAAATCCATATTATTGAGATATCACTTCCAGACATTAAGTGAAGGAAAATATCTGAGTTTGACTGGTAACAAAGTCTGCTGTAGGTCAATTATATTTTGGCAATCACTATAAAATGTGAATTCATATAACATACACAAAGAACTATGTTTTTTATTTATCTGCAAAGATAGAATTATATATTAATATGAAAGCAGTACAAAGGGTACTGTTATATGTACAAGCACCAGTCTCCCATGTGGAGGTTTGGTTCCCTAATACAACACTATTCAGCATGAATTAAAGAACCAAATCTCTGATTGTATAGGTTACATAGATGATCCCAGCATGTAAACCTAGTTTCCCCTAATTACAAAAACCTTCTCTGATATTGCTTGACCAAAAGTGAAAAGGTGTGTCAAATCCTTTCTCAAGGTTCCGCAGCCAAGTCCAGCAGAAAAATATAGCGTCCTCCATCAGCTTGTTGGCATTGAAGGTGTCATTTGAAAAGACCATTCTGTTTTTATGGGTCCATACACACCATGTTTGAAAAGAACTATGTTAATTGTAAAATGAACTAGCTCAATGCATTTCCTTGGTTTCAGTTTCTAGCATGAATCTGAAATTTTCAAGAAGTTGAGCCAAGATAATAAAGAATAGTAAAACTAGTAATATTTTAATACTCTCAATCAACTTATATTGAATACCAATCAAATGCAACAAATAAAGTCTTACTCTCACAAACAAGATCACACAAAGGAACTTTAAAAAAACCATTTGCATGAAGGGTTCATTTATTCTTGAATTTGGGTTGGGTCTAACTCAACCCCAAATTTTAGCTAATACAGTGAGGATTGTCCAAGTCCAACCTTTATAAGCTCTACTTTGGCCATAGTTATAGTCGATGTGGAATCTCAATATTTGTGACATAATAAAAAACATTGCAACGAAACATTTATCAAACTCCTATATAACTCCCACCCTATCCAATATACACAATGCAAAACCAAAACTTGGAAAAAATAAAATACGAAATGGAAAGTTTGATGTTCATTTTACCTTGTCCCTCCCCAGTGCTGCATAGTGTTGTAAGCCATTGCATGAACCATCCTAGCAAGTAAGGGGAAAAGTTAAAATGAGGAGACTGGAGAGAAATATTAAAGCGTTGATTAGTGGCCTTTGAGCCTCAACTTCATCAGCATGCATGAACATGGTGAGTGACTAGTAAACGTCAAAGCAATACTGTTTTGGGATGCAGTTCAAGTATGCTAACTTTGTTGAATTCTGAAATTAATAAGGTATTGGATACCTGAAAACCTCGCATTATGATCAAGCATTACCTTATCCAGGCTTGTTATAAAACAAGCCAAGCCCAAGCCAGCCAGGGTTTTCAATTACATATTCCTAGGTAGGACTGAATGAAAATTCAAGTTCTTATTCATTGAATGAACACAATGTTGATGGAGACAAGTATAAAAACTTCGTACCCCATTGCCCAGAGGCTCTTCGCTATGCGAAGGTATAGGGGAGGGATATTGTACGCAGCCTTACCCTTGCAGATGCAAAGAGGCTGTTTCCGGATTCGAACCCATGACCAACAAGTCACCAAGGCACAACTTTACCGCTGCACCAGGGCTCGCCCTCTGATGGAGACAAGTATGCAAGAAGAAAATACGGCTATAATATAAATCTAATTTTACATGTAATATTGATATTGATTAGATATTTGTCACAACTCAATTTCAAAATGTGGCATGGACAAACATCCAAGTAAACACATTTTAATAAAAAAGTAAAACAAATAAGCATTTGCCTTAATGTGCTTATCATAATTGACACATTCTTAACTACCATTTGAGTAATGCCCATATTATATTACATGTTTCTCCTCTATATGAATATATGCCATTCAGATAGAACTCCAATTTAAAGGCCTTCAGCCTCCCACTAACGCCTCTGTTTCTGAAAGAACAGATTATAGTGTTCCAGTTTAGATGAAAAATGTCAATTTAAAACAGTATATCGGTTTTCCTTTTAATTATAAAATGCAAAATCAGTCGATATATTTGTTCCCAAATAACAATTTCTGGCATCTCACACAAAGTACCTGGTGTACTGGCATATGAGAAATGGTAGTCTCAGGAGTGGGGCTTCTCAATGCTTCAGAGAGATTGGTGCATGCTGCCAAGCACTGAAAAGGATCCTCTGCTTGCAACCACCAGCGCTTTCCTTCAAGAGGTCTGTCTGCAGAATCAAATATATCATCCAGGTGGTTCTCAGTAAATTCTATTCGACCATCATAAGATAACTTGTCAACACCACCAGCATACAAATTTGCAAGATGTATTTTTAACCAGCACAAGCCTGACTTCCCTAAAGGACGTCCCTCTGAAAACTCAAGTATGCCTCGGCATAAGTCAGAACCAAGATGGTTCAAATATGGGTGCATGGGATAAGCTCGCCCTCGAAAATCAAGATTGTGAGGATAATAGAAGCCTTCTTCATCCTTCATCTTTCGAGCAACCTACAGCCAAAAAAGCCAGTGAAACAATGATGAAGAATGCAACATCACCTGGAAAGCATTTGATATATAATTCAATCTCTTTAGGAGTAGCAGATTTCTTACAGCAAGTTTAAGTTCTATGTCACATCGCTGTGAATGTCTCTCGTTATTCTCCTTTTTCACAGCTTTGACTTTCCACTTCCATTTTCGGATTTCTGCTTCATCTTTTGTATCTGGTTCCTTAGGTTCGGGAACCTTTAAGATAAAAAGATAACTCAATCAAAAAGCCATGGAAAATGAAGATGCATCACTGAAATGGAAAATTGCACTTAAAGAAAACTAGTTTTGAATGCACATACAAAATTACCTCCTAGAGACAAGCATTCAACATTTTCTGAAATTTAGGATACAAGATTGTGAATATTCACTTCTTTAAAATATTTGAGGATTGTTTTATCCATGTTATGATTAACAATTTGACATAATTTTAAGTTTGAAAAATGCCTTCTTGTGTGTAAAGACCTGGGGGAGTAGGCATACAGTGAGAATTTGGGGAAAGGTTTCAGGTCTCTTTAAAGACCTGTGCTATCTTTTCTTTTTTCTTTTGAGGAATAATAAAGGATCTTAAAATTTGGGCTAATAACTCAACCTTAGGATACCACCTAAGCCTTATAAGTACTACTTAAGGTCATATCTATGGGTGATGTGGGACTGAATACAACCCATCACACCCACCACATTGAAGGTGCTGGAAGCCTTAGACTGCTATTAAAGCATCTTTCCAACAGAGGAAGATTCTGGAATTTTTAATGGGAGAAAAAGAGGTCTGCAACAAAAAACATTAAAGGAATCTGTTGGAAATAGGAGCACTTAATGTTTACCACCCTTCCAAGTAGTTTAGTTAGTGTTTAGCAGAGTTCAATGTATCTTAGGAAGTTATGATATTTTAATTGTTCTCTGGAAAATTCCTTTTCTTAGGAAGTAGAGTGGAAAACACACTCAAGCACATTCAGAAAATTCCCTTTCTTATTTTCTCATATGGTATTAGAGTTCCCAATCTAAAGGGGGCTCTGCTTCCGCAAATGAAGTCTCTGTAGAAGGTCTGACTGGGCTCTTGAAGCTGTCAGACATCCAAAAACTCAACTGGAATTTTCCAGCAACTCTTTCGGTGGCTTTAGAACTTTCCAGCAACTCCTAGCAACAGTCAGAATTTTTTGGTGACTCATATGATTTTACAAGTTGGGTCGCGAGTTTGATAACCATGTTGCCCAAAGGTCCCAATTTCCTAACTCAATGACTAGATACCTTCTATTAGGATCCTTCCCCCTTTATGTCCTTGCTCCCCAACATTTTACCTTCCATCCCATAGACCTTGCTACATTCGCAAGGTTATTTCAGCTAGATTCCTCTTCTTCCCCTTGTTCTCTGTTAGGCTACCGGGTAAGCAAGTGTATGAAGGAAGGACATATGGCAAGTATAAGAGGAAGCCAGAGCAGCAGCCAGAACCAGGGTTAGGTAGCTGACTAAGATCAGCTACAGTTTAGTAGTTAGCCTTGTAACTGTTTAAGTCAGTTATAGGCAGTTAGTTAGTCGTTAGCTATAAGTAGAGATGGACAGCCCGGAATTACTCATTCGGGAGTAATCACAGTGGTTGGTTAGGGAGGCTAGGCTCTAATCCCTAGATGTACATTTGTACCACAAGTGTAATAAAACGAGAGATATGGCCGGTACCATCATTCTCTTTTCCATTACTCTTTATATCTACCATATCTTTACTAACCTTTTTTTTTGGAGGGAGACCCTTTAGTAACCATGGGTGAATAACAATATCCAATTCATAATAAACAATTAAGAATTAACAGGAAAATGTAAAAGAAGAATTTGTGTATTATTGATGAATACATACATACATATCAAAAATATAAATCATATGCACGCTTCCAAGAAATAAATTTATACTGTTGTGCTGGGAAGCTATTCTAATTGAAGATCATTTTTTCCAGTATAATGGGCTATGTTTTGAAAGAATCTAGTAGTTGAACAGATAGATTTAGGAACAAAGTTTGTTTAGTACTCACATTTTCACGATCCACCAAATCAGCCAGGCGTCCTCCATTAGCCCATATTTGATCTATCACACAGAGTACCCTTTTGTTTACCCTCCATTTGGTACTGCCAAGGGTATTAAGGGCCTAGTTACACAAAATACCAGAATTAATTTCAACAACTATTAACTGCGGACCATGAACAGACTTACAAATGCACATACATTTTAAGAAAGAATATCCCAACCTCAAAAACAGGATCAAGTTGACTCTTGGGAGCCCTCTTAACTGCTTCACGTTGCTGCTTTGCTCCATGTACTCTCATAACATACGATGGCAAAAACAAGTATGCTCCTTTGTCATACCTACAAAAATATTGCAATAAGCAAAACAGATCTTAGTCATAACTCACAATTTCAAGCTGCATGCCAATATGTTCTTATCATAAAAATAAATTTAGTAAAGCATACAGCAAAGTAATGAGAATTTTGAATTTGTTCGTATGATTCAAATTATACCATCAAAATTGTAGGCATTATACAAGGCAAGTACACTAAGATAAAATAGAAAGAAAAAGTTAAATCTTTACAGTAAAAAAAATGACTTGTATAAACATCTGCAGTACCCTGTCCAGTTTATAGGTGGCACCAACATTGGCATATAGGGGATGACCATGTGCCTTGCCTGACAATATAAACACATTTTGATGTTAGCATCAATCTCATGAACTTATGCATGAGAAAACAAATGTATAGCTGAAAGTACAAGACCATAATAATTTTGCCTAATAACCCTCTTAATGAAATGTGGACATGAATTCAAGTACAAACATTCCCTAGAGTTACTTACAGACTTTTCAAGGCCATTTTGCACCAGAGGATCACATTCAATGACACCATATCTCCTAGTTTCCTTCCTAGTCAAGTAGAAAGCATCAATTATTTAAGAAGGAAAAACAAATCGTTCAAATTTATAGATATTGATTGTGAAAGTGTGCTATCAATCTCACTGTGACTCAGATGAAAGTGTTTTAAGGGTATGCTTAAATGCGGGTCGTATATCCGGTGGACCATCTCCAATCAGATTGGCAGGCGGTTGAATGTAGGCTGTTTCTATTAATAGTTGCATCAATCGAGATCCAACCTGGTATTTACAATAAATAAATACATTGTAATACAAACAGAAGAAACTCTCCCTGTTCATAGGTACAAATACAAGCATTACAAACCTTTACTTGAGCTTCTTGTCCCCAAGCTTTCCAATCATCTTGTCCTCGGACTATTCCCATTGCTTGTAGCTTCTTCTGTTTTTTCATCAAAGCAGCAACTCTTTTCCGAAGTCTGCTCTGCTTTTTATCCATTTCCCCGTTCTCTTCAGTCAGTTCTCCTCTTTGTTCTACCGGCACAACATGAGATGATTTGTTCTCCTTCTCCCTCTTCATAAATTGGTATATCCTAGCCTGATCCACACATACAACAGTAGAATTTAAGTTAATAAACCCTTGAATATTGCAAAATCACGATAGCAACGTCCAAGTTGAACAATAAAAACTGGAAATCAAACACAATTTTTACTCAACACAAACTCAGGCACTTTTCAGTGAATTGCAAATTCATGATAGTAACGTCAAAGCATGAGGAGCATTTGAGGCAACAAAATGACTTTTTTTTATCAGCAAAGTTAATTAAAATGTATTAATAGAAAAACAGTACCAGTGTTACCAAGAACCAGGTAAATACAAGGGTTTGTGATAAAGCACCACAAACATAACCCACCCTCTAAACTTGTGTTATTGAATTGTTGACAGTCACATGGATAGATAGTCTTAGAATGTGGTTTTGGACCTAACTCAACCCCAAAAGCTAGCTCATAGAATGAGGGTTTGTCTTCCACTTATATACTTTATCTTGGCACTATCTCTAGCCAATGTGGGAATTGGATTTTTCCGATACATACCCTCATGCTACCTTGACAACATCTCTAGCCAATGAGGGACTTGGGTTTTTCCCAATAGATAGATAGATTAATAATGTACCTCGTTCTCAACAGCTTCACCTATTTGACAAGCGGCTTGAATGACCCGAGCGGTGCCAACCCCATTAGTATTTGTCATCAACAAGGCCATCAACTTGTGCATGGTGACAACAGCCATCATGTCGGCGGGCAAGTCATTGAAATAAGGAGCATGGCTCATCCTGCACTTGCTATCCTTGCAAAGCTCTTGATCAGCGAGAATTGCATTCCTTAAGGGCTCAAACCAACCCAAGAAGAGTGACTTCATGTAAGGCAAATTGGGCGCAAGCTTCTGCTCGCGCATGTCCTCCAAGAGCTCCTCATACTCCCTTGCGGCTTCTGCCCACGCCTCCGTCTCCGATTTTATCTGCCTCCTCTTAAGCAACTTGTACTTGTAGCTGCTACTGCTGCTGCTGTTGTCCACTTTGTGTTCTGCCTTCGCCATTTGCTGCAACAATTTCTGAACCTCGTCGTAGTCATCTTCGGTGTCCGTGGACTCAATAGCCTCGGCAACGCTAGAAAAGCCTTCGTAAAAAAGAAACTTGGACCGGCTCACCCCGGCTTTAGGGAAAGCCTGAAATGGGTATGGGTTTATCGTTTTACTTGTTTGGGGCTTACAGAATCTCGGAGATAAAGAAGAAACGCGGAAGGTGTTCCTTAAGGTTGAGGAAGCTCGCTTGGCTAGGTTGGTCCACATTTTGTACGGGCCAGCGAGAGAGAGGCAATGGTGTTGTGTCGACTGTTAAAAGATCTGAGACAAACAACACCCAGCCCAGCCAGCCGCCATTAAACCCTCCATAAAACCTAGTATTATTATGTCTTGTCCCTCCTCCTATGGTACATTTCAAACCGGTTTCGGGTTTCGGGTGTCGGGTTACTCCCATTTCCTTTTCGGATCTTAACAATTAAACCATCTATCTTTTTTTTTTAATTTACTAGATAGCACTGCAAATTTGGAGGAAGATTTTTTCGGATTATGTGAAAAAATTATATTGATAACTTTGTTATATTATTAATACAAAATTTGGAGAATGAGTCTCCTACTGGTGTTGTCATCCATCTAGCCAACCAGAGTGTTGCGATTCCACTTTGAGTCATTGAAGACGTGCTAGTGCGAGTTAAGGATTGGATTTTTCTAGCATATTTTTACATTTTGGAAATGAAGAATGACTCTTCTAGCCATAGCTCCACATTGATCCTAGGGAGACCATTTTTTATTACAGCCGGAACCAAACTTGATGTGCATGTAGGAACTCTTTCCATGGAGTTTGGTGATGATGTTGTGCATTTCAACATTTTTTAGGCCATGAGACATCCTACACATGAGCATTATGTTTTCCTTATAGATATCATTGATGATGCAATAGATAGTGTGGATATTTGTACAGATTTACTTTCTGATTTTTATGACTTTGATCTTAGTTCTTTTGATCGTACTTGTGATGATTCTTATGAGTCTACTACTGTATGTAATATATGTGTAGAGATTTCTTCTGCAATTCTGATTGTGATGCAGGTGCAGGTTCAGATCCTTCTATTTCTCTTCCACCAACTGTCAACCTTCCCTTGCCTTCCACTGTTCAGCCACCTTCCTTGGAACTAAAATTATTACCTGAGCACCTTAAGTATGCCTATTTTGATGATGCTCAGAAGCTTCGAGTCATCATATCTAGCAACCTTTCACTTGAACATGAAGATAAGTTGCTACATGTTTTGAGGGGCCACAAAAAGGCCATTGAGTGGACACTTGCTGACCTTCTTGGAATAAATCTTTCCATATGCATGCATCAAATACTTTTGGAGGATGATTCCAGACCTGTAAGGTAGTCATGGAGGAGGTTGAATCCCACCATTCTTGTTGTGGTGAAGAAGGAGGTGATGAAGCTACTAGCTACAAGGATCATTTATCCCATTTCAGATAGCACTTGGGTTTCACCTGTCCAAGTGGTCCCTAAGAAGTCGGGCATCACTGTTGTGAGGAACCAAGATAATGAGTTGATCTCGAATAGAGTGGGCAGAAGTTGGGAATTTTGCATTGATTAATAGGAAACTGAACCAGGCAACTCGCAATGATAAGTTCCCTCTCTCATTCATTGATCAAGTTCTGGAGAGGTTGGCAGGTAAATCACATTATTGCTTTCTTGATGGTTTTTCAGGTTACATGTAGATTCATATTGCACTAGAGGACTAGCACAAGACCATATTCATCTGTCCATTCAACACATTTGCCTACACCAGGATGTCTTTTGGCCTATGTAACGCTCCTAGCACCTTCCAAAGGTGCATGGTGAGTATCTTTTCTGATTTATTAGAGAGTTGCATAGAGGTGTTTATGAATGATTTCAATATTTATGGTTCTTTCTTTGATGCATGTTTGAGACTAACCTTGTTCTTAACTTTGAAAAATGTCATTTTATGGTCCATGAAGGTATAGTCTTAAGGCATTTACCCCACTTTTGTGCAGGAAGTATGTTCTTTTCTTGGACATGCAGGTTTTTACAGGAGATTTATTCAGGATTTTAGCAAGATTGCCCTACCATTGTCTGAGCTTCTTTAGAAGGATGCAGGTTTTGTGCCTGACCATCCTTTTAGAGAGGCATTTGAGGAGATGAGGAGGAGGCTTACCACCTCTCCCATCATGGAACCACCGGATTGGGAGCTTCCATTTGAGCTCATGTTTGATGTCTTCAATTATGCACTTGGGGCTGTTTTAGCTATTGTTTATGCATTAGATAAATTCAGATCTTATTTGCTTTGCTTCCATATTACTGTCTATACTGACCATGCAGCCTTGAGGTACTTGTGAAGAAGCCTAATGATAAACCTAGATTGATCAGGTGGATGCTTCTTCTTCAGGAGTTTGATATTGAGATCAGAGACAAGAGTGGTGCAAAAAGCATGGTGACTAATCATTTGAGCAGGATTGAAGGACATGTTGATTCTCTTCCTATTAGGGATAACTTCCCTGATGAGCATTTGATGCAGTTGCATTCATCACATGTCACACCTTAGTTTGTTGATATTGTGAATTTCATTGTTGCATCTATTGTCCCACCACATGCATCTAGGTCTCAAATAGATAAACTTAATAGTGATGCCAAATACTATGTGTGGGATGATCAAACTTAGTAGTCACTTTATATATTAGTGGAAGTTAGTTAGTTAGTTAGTTAGTTACTTCATTTTGAAAAGAAAAAAAAATAGAATTAGTTGCTTGTTGTGCAGGTTTTAGGATCAAACTTTTTTCTCTCAATTGTTCTTCATTCTTCTTCATCTCTTCACTTCTATTCTTCCATTTTCTTACACAAAAATTTGTGGCTTTTCCATTGGTGATGATCATGGAGGGCTAAAAAATTAATCAATCCAAGGATCCACTCTAAGCAAGGTTAATTTAAGTTCTGGCTTAGTATTTTTAATCTTTGTGAATACTCATCTTTCTCTTCAATCCTATTTTTGATTTTCATGGTTATGATTATGCTTAGGATTGAAAATGGATTAGGTTATGGATTCATTTCCTAATTTCAAAATTTAATCATAGATTGTTTGGATGATTTTTCAACCTAATTTGTGATCTCAAACAATTTAGGGATTGATTCAATTGAACTTTCTCCAATGCATTTGATTGAACTTTCACACTGAACTTCATTCGTAGTAATTGTCATAATTTGATTTGCATTGGTTTGGTGAATTGGATTGATGATATCAAACTTGATTTGTGTTCTGTTTTTGTTCTGTTCTGTTTCTCCGTCTCTGTTTTTGTGTTTTCACATTCTTTTATATTCACCTACAAACTGTTCGATGAAATCCCCCCTTGTTGTTTATAAGTGAATGAATGTAGGAACCAAATTGAATCATATCTCTGATTCAACCTGAGTTAATCTTGTGCTATAGAATTTCCTAGTTATATTAGTTTTTGGAATGATTTGACATCATTATCAGTGTTCAAAGTCTTTGGATGAAACAACAACTTGAAGACTTTGGAGTAATCCTCGATCACATTCCCTTGAAATGTGACAACACAAGTGCTATTAATCTATCTAAAAATCCTATCATGCACAATTGAACCAAACATATAGTCATTAGACATCATTTTCTTAGAGATCGTGTATCAAAGGGTGATTGTTGCATTAAGTTTGTTGATAATAAACATCAACTAGTTGACATCTTTACTAAAATTCTTGCTAGAGATAGGTTCTTCTTTATTAGGAATGAACTAGGTTTCTTAGATGGATCTAGTATTGAATGATGTTATGCTTTAGTAAATGTAGCTTTTTACACATGCTCTCTATGTCTGTCATTCTATTTAATATCTTAGTATGTTGATATGTGATTGATTTTTTTGAAAATACATTTTACTTTGTGTTGCTGTGTGGTTATCAGTCTTGAAACCTTTTGTTTTAATTGATTACCCCATGGTTTAATCAACCATACATGTTTTTGTGGCTCTTTGGCTTAAGGTTATCTGTTGTAATCGATTTCGACCTTGTTGTAATCAATTACATACTATGGTTTATGGCTTCTTTTGGTTGTGTTCTATTTTAATTGATTACCTTACGTTTTAATCAATTACAAAGGCCTCAAGGGGAGTTTTTTTTCTAGCATATTTAATCAATTACGCATGCATTTTAATTGATTACTTATATTAGCTTTTGGTTTTTGGGTGAAAACAAGGGCCAATTTAATTGATTACTTGTGTGCTTTTTGTGTGTAATCCATTACATCTCTTCGTCTTCACCTCATCAACCACCATTATCACTACATTTACTCCTATCACCCACCTCAGTCAACCAAATTGCCTCAACCTCTCTTTAAAAGCCAACCCTTACCCTATCCACAAATCACACCAACACCTCCTCCAAAAGCTCTTGTTACCACCCCTCTTTGAACCCAAACATCTTCTACTCTCAAATCTTATGTCTCCTCTTCAAGAAAGTGAGCAATCCTTTAAGAGCATAGAAGAAAGCAAAAACTTCCAAGAGGAAGCAAGGTGAATGCTCACAAGCTGCTATAAATCGATTAGACACATGGTTCACAAATGAAAGCAAAAAGAATGACTACAAGATGATATATGATGTAAAAAACGTGAGGATCCCCAAGTATTTGGACCTGGAATGGTTCTCTCAACAAGGGTTCAACTTTCCCAATCTACTAGAAGCATAAGGCTATCAAAGTTAGTGCAGATGAAGGGTACTTTTCATCCAGAACTAGTCAAGGTTTTCAATAGTTGTGCACGGGATGACCTTGAAGGTAACCTCTTATCTATTGTTAATGGAGTAGATATGGTCATTGATGCTATTGTGTGGAAGGAAGTAGCTGGTCTGGACATGGGTGGAGTCCACAAGTTCGATGAAATGCCTGATTGGTACAACAAGATGCAGGTCTATAAGGGAATGCTTCTTGACCTTGCTTTGAGGAATCGCTTAGGAGTTGGTGGACTGACTGCATAGGACAAAATGCTAGTTTACCTCATTACCTACATTCTAACATCGAGTTCTAGCAATCATGCTCAGGTAACAGATGATGATCTATAGATAGTTTATGGTCCGAAATCAGGTATCAAGATGAGCTGGGTACTATTGATTGAAGACATTATGTTGAAGAGTCATCGCGTGGTGGAGTATGAATTTCCTTATGTTGTGCTTTCCTCAAGATTCATTGAGTACTTCAATGTTGATGTCTCTAATAAGATTGTGGACTTTACCAAAGCCTCTAGTGAGATTACCGAAAGGCATCTCAAGAAGCTTGAAATGATGTTTGTCGATCATGAATGGATAATGGCTAGAGAGCCTACAGCTGGAAACATTGATCAGATGGAAGAAGATGTTGAAGTTGAAGCTCCACAAGAGCCTGCATATCAATGAAGTCCTTTTGAGTCACTTATGATTCAAAAGATGGATGCTATGTTTCACCTCCATCAACAACACTCAGTTGAAGTTCATAGTTCGTTAGAGAATATAACTACCTTACTGGAAAACGTTGAGACAAGGCTGACCCTGAGCAACCTCCTTAACCTTGATGAGGATGAAACTTAGTTATGTTTTAGTGCTTAGTTCAGTTGTTTAATTATCCTTTTTGATTATGTTTAAATATGTTTCTATGTCTCTGATAACTTGTTATTTGATGCTTGATTAAGTAGTTATGTTTTATGATAATGGTTGTAATGACTAAGTTGTAATGGTTTTTATATGAATGAAATGCTATGATCTTTTTCCTATTTCACATCATATGTTTGCCTGTTTACTCTATGAGTGTTTGTGACTTTTTTTGCCTTGTTATGCCAAAAGGGGGAGAAACATTGCATTAACATTGTGTTAGGTAGAAGTAGTGCATTGCATACATACATTCTTATACAACTCTACTTTATAATGATGATGATAAGATTTGACACTTTTCTCAGTGTTCAGGAACTTTCAAGTTTTCTTGAAAAGTCTCTACTCTCAAGACTCTCCAAATGCACTCAAATGGCAATTCAAGTTTGGCACCATCAAAGCCAAAATGGGGGGGATTGTTAGAGATAAGGGGATCAACACGAAGACTAGGCTTTGGAGCTTGAAGAAGTTTTATCTTTTTACATGCCCAACTCTTTAAGTGGCATTTGTATTGATTGTTGCATTTTAGTCTCTATCTTTTCATATGTACATCATGTAGAGGTAGGAAGATTGTTTCTAAAGTTAGAAACATCTTCAATGCATAAAACTCTCTGTTTTAATCAATTACAAGGTTATTCGTAATCGATTATACAAGTGTTTGTAGCTTACAAATAGATTCTAGTTTCAGTTTAATCGATTACCAGTTATCCGTAATCGATTACATAGTTTAGTTAAGACCATGCCTTGTTTTTCATGAGTCTCTACTTTCATCAATTACAGGTGATTGTAATCAATTACTTCATTCTTAAAGGTGTTCCCCAAAACGATCAAGAACACTTTAATCGATTACATCAAGAATCTAATCAATTACATTGTTTTTGAAAGCTTTCCATGTATTGGAAAGAACACTTTAATCGATTGAAATGATAATATAATCGATTACTTCTTTAAAATAATCAATTACATTGTCTATTTAATCGATTAGAGGCGGTTATAATTGTTTTCTCTATAAATAACCAGCTTGTGCTCTCACTTTTAAGAAGGAAAAAAGAGAGAAGAAAAAAAATGCTTAGAATAGTGTGTGCAACTCACATCTGCTAGACTTCATTTTTTGAAGCTCTCATGGTAAAAAATGAGTTATGAATTTCTTGTGAGATCATGCTAGAATAGATTTTTCTAGTTTGGGCTAAGGGTAGGTGTCTCTTAGACTCTTATTCACAAAGGAACCTAGGGTTGGGTACCTTGTCTCTTTTTTTGGGGAGGAACTGAGATTGATTTTGATTGCTTGTAAGATTCTTTGTGCATAATGAAAATCTAATTCAGATTGAATTAGATATCTGGAGTAGCTTCTCTAGAGATAGAGAGTGAACCAATATAAAAATTGATGTATATCTTCTCTTGATCTTATCTTTCTTTCTCATTGTATTCTCGATCAATTTGATGAAGTTTAAAGAAAATATCTTTTTGAAAAAAAACTTTAACGAAAGGATTTTGTGTTAAGGGTGATTGATTAAATATTGGTTTTAAAAAAGGTTTGTGATACAATCCTTGGAAATTTTTTTTTCAAAACTCCGTTTTTTTTGTTTGATTTAAAAAAAATCAATTCACCCCCCTCTTGGTTTGTGAGTTCCATCATCTTTTTTCTATTTGAAAAATTTTCAATTTTCCCAAGGTGTAAGAGTGCTTCATAGTTGTAAAGGATTTGAAAGATAGTGAAACTCTTAAGCAGGTTGCTTGGGGATTGAACATAAGCATAAGAAGTTATTAAACCAGTATAAATCGAGTTTGTTATTCTCTATTCCCTTATCTCTTTACTTTTATTGTAAATTTATTGTATTCATTTATATTGCTAGAGATCTTAATTGTTTTTTCTCTTTTTAATCAAGGTTTTAATACATTGTCATATTTACCATATAAAAAGGAATTAGAGTGTATTAACAAAGAAAAAGTTTATAAACTCAATTCACCCCCCTCTTGAGTTCATTGAAGCCACTTGGATAACATTTGACTATCTCTTGTTGAGTCAAAGGGCTTGGTCTTTAAGGCAGTAGCCAGTTGAGTGAATGTCCATTTGTTCTTGTTAGACATTGATGCACTTTGTGAAAAATATCAGATAAAAGCTAAGAAGCAGACTCTATGCAATTTTTTTATCTCAAGTTTGACCTTCATAGCATCAAAAGGTACAAACTCTGTTACTCAATGGATGTTTTCCAAACTTTGAATTTCTTCCTCAGAGATTGGCCTGGATTAGAGCATCGACAACTTCTTCATCAATTGTTGTTACAAGACAAGGATAGATTCTAGTAGCGTCAAGATCAGTTTCAATCACATCATCTTTAGTCTCATTGAGTGAGGCTTCAATAACAAACTGAAGCATT
Source organism: Glycine soja (assembly GCF_004193775.1). Taxonomy (NCBI): domain Eukaryota; kingdom Viridiplantae; phylum Streptophyta; class Magnoliopsida; order Fabales; family Fabaceae; genus Glycine; species Glycine soja. The sequence continues at coordinate 28,559,601 of NC_041009.1, read as the reverse complement.
GCTGCTTCTAGAGCCTCCTTTTCTTCATCAACTATGTCCTTAGAAACTATTGCTTGTTGTAGTTGTCTTCTCTTTCAGCAGTATAAGTGGAGAAGATTTTAGCACTTTGCTCCAAGGCTGACTGAATCCTTTTAGCAAGTTTTGCCTTATGTTGTTTTTCCTCAGGCAATGCTTTGATAGCCTCAAGTACCACTTCATCAGGCACTTGAGCCACTTTCCTTTCAACCTCTTTTATTGACAAAGTCTTTAGAGATTCCATTATTACATTGTTTGGAATTTCTTTTGAAGTATGTCCTGTGAATGTATATCATGCAATCCTCACTAGGAAGGGACCGGTCACTAGAGCCATGAGCAAGAGGCTCCAAGAGGATTGGGCTAGAGCTGTTGAAGAAGGCCCTAGGGTTCTCATGAACCTTAGGGTAGATTTCTGAGCCCATGGGCCAAGGTTGTGATGTAAGTTCCATTGGAGCTTGTAAGCCTAGGATATTCTTCATCAATGGATTCCTTTGCTTCTTAGAAGATGAATGGCAGCAGAATGGAGAAGGAAGAGAGAGAGGAGACACCACTTCAAGGAGAAGATGAGTCTAGAAGAAGCTCACCACCATAGGAGGCCATGGATAAGAGTTTGGAGGAAGAAGGAGATGAATGAAGGGAGAGGAAGAGAAGAGCACGAAATTTTGTGCTCTAAAAGAGCTCTGAAATATGAAGTTTGATTTTCAAACGATCAAAGTTGAAAAAATGCACACACATGACCTCTATTTATAGCCTAAGTGTCACACAAAATTGGAGGGAAATTTGAATTTCAATTCAAATTTCACTTGAATTTGAAATTGAATTTGTGGAGTCAAACTTTGGAGCCAAAATTTCATTAATTATGATTAGTGAATTTTAGTTATGATTCAGCTCACTAATCCAAGATCAATTCCAAGATTCTCCACTAAGTGTCCTTAGGTGTCATGAGGCATGTAAAGCATGAAGGAAATGCACAAAGTGTGACTATATGATGTGGCAATGGGGTGTAGTAAGCAAATGCTCACCTCCTCCTCTAAAATTTAATTGGATTGGGCTTCTACCAATTCAATTAAATTTATTTCCCAACACACACATCAAATATTCACTTAGTGCATGTGAAATTACAAAACTACCCTTACTACAAAAACTAGTCTAGGTGTCCTAAAATACAAGGGCTGATAAATCCTATATTTCTAGGGTACCCTACCTACATTATAGAGCCCTAAATTCAAGGACCAAATATAATGACATCCTAGTCTAATACGTACAAAGATAATTACAAGGTTGAAAGAAATCTCAAGGACCGCAGGTCACTTGGGGACTGGATGTAGGCACGGGTTGTTGTCGAACCAGTATAAAAACTTTTGTGTGTTTGTTTCCTTCTTCCCTACTCTTTTACTTTCCGTTGTGCATTTAATTTCCGCTTTTACTTTCTGTTAAGTTTCTCTTCTACTCCTTATTCTCTTAACAATTTAGTAAAAGCCTTAAAAGAGTAATTTTTTAATTAGTTAAGGTTTAGGAATAATTAATTCAACCCCCCTTTCTTAATTATTGTGAGGCCACTCGATCCAACACCAACCTATAGGCATTGTTATTGATCCTCTCCAAAACCTAAAAAGGTCCATCCACTCTAAGGCTAAGCTTGGACTTCCTTTTAGTAGGGAATCTATCCTTCCTAAGATGGAGCCAAACCCAGTCACCCTCATTAAGAATTAGCTCTTTTCTTCCTCTATTGCCTTTAGTTGAATACACCTTTTTTTGGTTCTCTATATAGTTCTTAACCCTCTCATGTAACTTCTTTATAAACTCTAACCTTGATTCCCCTTCTTTATGTATAAAAGAAGTGTCAAGTGGGAGGGGAATGAGGTCTAACAGTGTTAGGGGATTAAACCTATAGACAACCTCAAAAGGGTACTGCTTGGTGGTTCTATGAACCCCCGTGTTATAGGCAAATTCTACATGAGGAAGATACTCATCCCAAGACTTACGGTTGCCTTTCAGAAGAGCCTTTAAAAGGGTGGATAAAGACCTATTCACTACCTCTGTTTGCCCATCATTTTGTGGATGACAAGTGGAAGAGAAAAAAAGTTTAGTTCCTAGCTTAGCCCATAAGGTTTTCTAGAAGTGGCTAAGGAACTTAGCATCTCTATCTGACACAATGATCCTAGGCAAACCATGGAGTCTCAAAACTTCCCTGAAAAAGAGTTTTGAGATGTGGGAAGCATCATCCACCTTGTGGCATGGTATAAAGTGTGCCATCTTGCTAAACCTATCCACCACCACAAAGATAGAGTCTACACCTCTTTGGGTTCTAGGAAGCCTAAGGACAAAGTCCATACTAATGTCTACCCAAGGTGCAGAGGGGATGGGTAAGGGTGTGTATAGCCCATGAGGCATCACCCTAGACTTGGCTTGTAAACAAGCCACACACCTAGTGCAATGATTATGGACATCTTTCTTCATATGGGGCCAATAAAACTTTTCTTTTAGTAAGACAAGGGTCTTGTCTATCCCAAAGTGGCCCATGAGCCCACCCTCATGGCTCTCTTTCACAAGTAATTTCATAATGGATCCTTGGGGTATGCAAAGCTTTCCCTCTTTGAACAAATACCCCTCAGTCAAATAGAATCCATCTTGGGCCTTTTTCCCACAACTCTCGTAAATGGGAGAGAAATGTTCATCTAAAGCATACAAGTCCCTAATATTATCAAATCCTAAAATTTTAGCTCCTAGGGAGCAAAACAATGTGTGTCTCCTAGAGAGGGCCTCAGCTACCACATTTGTTTTTCCCTTTTTGTATTTGATAACATATCGAAATTGCTCTAGGTACTCAACCCATTTTGCATGCCTTTTGTTTAACTTGCTTTGCCCTCTAATGTACTTAAGTGATTGATGATCACTATGAATGACAAATTCCTTGGAAACAAGGTAATATTCCCAAGTTTGGAGGGCTCGTATTAAGGCATAAAGCTCTTTATCATAGGTGGGGTAGTTAAGGGTGACACTATGAAGTTTTTCACTAAAATAAGCAATAGGGTGCCCACCTTGTAACAATACAGCTCCAACTCCCACTCCAGAGGCATCACATTCTAGCTCAAAAGTTTTAGAAAAGTTAGGAAGAGCTAGAACAGGTGCCTTAGTAAGCTTTTCTTTGAGCAAAGCAAAGGTTTGCTCTTGTTTTTCACCCCAGGTAAATGCCACATTCTTCTTCACCAACTCATTGAGAGGTGATGCAATTGTAGAGAAATTAGGAACGAACCTTCTATAGAAGCTTGCTAACCTATGGAAGCTCCTAATATCTTCCACACTTTTTGGGGTGGGCCATTTTTGGATGGTCTTGATTTTCTCAAGGTTCACTTGGACCCCATTTCTACCAACTACAAACCCTAAGAAAACTATATTATCTACATAAAAAGTACACTTCTCTATATTTGCATAGAAGGTGTTTTTCCTAAGGATTGAAAGAACTTGCCCGAGATGTCCTAAGTGATCACTAGGCTCCTACTGTACACTAAAATATCATCAAAATAAACAACTACAAATCTACCTATGAAATCCCTTAAGACATGATGCATAAGCCTCATAAAGGTGCTTGGTGCATTAGTGAGCCCGAAAGGCATCACTAGCCATTCATACAAACCAAACTTGGTCTTGAAAGCGGTTTTCCACTCATCACCCTTTTTCATCCTGATTTGGTGATAACCACTTTTAAGATCAATTTTTGAAAAGATATTGGCACCATGCAACTCATCAAGCAAATCATCCAGTCTAGGAATGGGGTGCCTATACTTTACAATGATGTTGTTGATGGCCCTGCAATCTGTACACATTCTCCATGTACCATCCTTTTTGGGCACCAACAACACTGGCACAACACATGGGCTTAGGCTCTCTTGGACCCAGCCCTTCTCCAACAACTCTTTAACCTGAGACTTTATCTCCTGAGTCTCTTGAGGGTTAGTCCTATAGGCTAGCCTATTAGGAAGGCTTGCTCCTGGGACTAAATCTATTTGGTGTTCTATTCCCCTTAAAGGAGGTAGCCCAGGGAGTATCTATTTGGGAAATATATCACCAAATTCATGTAAGAGTTCTTGGACCTTTGGGGGTAAGGTCTCAAATGTAGGAATTGTGGCAGTGCTAAGGGATGTTTCCCTTGATAGGAGAAGGTAGAAAGATTGTTTAAGAAGGAGTGCTCTTTTAATATCACCTTTTGTTGCAAAATGATTTTCCTTCTTTACAATCTTCTTGGAGGAATCCTTTTCCTCTTTTTCCTTCCCCTTAGCCTATGAAGACAAGGCCTTACTATCCTTCATTTTCTTTTGTTTTCCTAGTTTTTCTTCCTTATCCCTCTTATCTTTCATAGTTAGTTGATCTTTGGCCACCTATGAAGGTGTTTGAGGATGCAACACAAATTTAGTGCCAAGATGGGTAAGGGTAATCTCATTAGTTAGGCCATTGTAAATGATCTTCCTATCAAATTGCCACGGCCTTCCTAAAAGAATATGTCCTGCATCCATGGAAACTATATCGCAATTAACTTCATCCTTATATGTCCCAATGGAGAAAGGTACCTTCACTTGTTGGTGAACTATCATTTCCCCTTGCTCATTGAGCCATTGAAGTTTATAAGGTTTTGGGTGGGGAATGATAGTGAGTTTCAACTTGGAAACTAATCTTGTGCTACAACAATTGCAACAAGATCCATTATCCACAATGAGAGAACAAGTTTTATCTAAAATTTTGCATCTTGTATGAAAGATGTTCTCTCTTTGGGATTGAGATAGATCACAAGATTGACCTCCAAGGAACCTTCTAACCATCAAGAGGTCACCTTCTTCATAGGGGTAGACTTCCTCACTAGACTCTTCACCCCTTACTTCATCTTCACTTCCACTAGAGGAAGGGCAAGAAGTAGTCTCCTCTTGACTACTATAAATGTCTTGACCCCTCATGATCATGGTTTTCTTTGTGGGGCATTGAGTGGCAATGTGACCTCTCCTAAGACATTTGAAGCATTTAATGTTGCTAGTCCTTTCTTGGAAACTAGTCTGAGGGGTGTATTTCTCTATGGTCTTACCCTTATCTTCCTTGGGTTTTGAAGATGCAGCCCCAAAATTCCATGGGCTTGGTCCTTCCTTGGATAAGAGTGACAACCATAAGATTTTGAAGAAGGCTTTCTTTTAAGTTGTTGCTCCACTCTTATACAAAGTTGGACTAGCTCATCTAGGTCCCTATATGGAAGGAGTTCAACCTTGTCCCTCACTTCCATATTAAGCCCACTAAGGAACCTAGCTATGCTTGTTCTTTCCTCCTCCCTAAGTCCATCTCTTAAAAAGAGTAGTTCCATTTGTTGTCTATATTCTTCGGCACTCATACTCCCTTGTCTAAGCCTTTGGAGCTTGTCCATAAGCTCCCTTTCATAGTTGGAGAGAATATGCCTCTTCCTAAGGGCACTCTTAAGATCATTCTAATACTCTACTGGAGGATCCCCATGAAATCTTTGTTCCCTAACAAGGGAAGTCCACCAATAGAGGGCATACCCTTGAAAGCTAAGGGTAGCCAATGGAACTTTTCTCTCTTTGCTAATATGATGGCAAGCAAAGGGTTGTTCTACCTTCATTTCCCAATCTAAGTAGGCCTCATCATTATCTTTTCCATGGAAATATGGGAGGCTAATGTTAACCTCTCGAGGCCTTCTATCCTTTTCTCTTCTGTGGGAGTGATGTTTAGTATGTGAACTATGGCGCCCTCTATAATAGTCGCTAAGTTCTTCGCTTAAACTCTTGCAAGAGTCATGACTACTATAGGAGGCATGTTTTTCTCTTTTCATTTCTTTCATTATTTTTCCTCTTTCTTCCTCTCTTATTTTCTCTCTTTCATCTTGACTTATTTATTCCATTCTTTTTTTTACCTTTCTCTTTTCTCTCTTGTTTTTCTTTCCACAACTTAAGGGATCTCAACTCATCTAATATCTTATACAAGGGATCCTTAGGAGTAGAACCCTCACCATTAACACTAGATGAAGAATGAAGTCTCATGTTGGCTCCTAAGTTATGGTTCTTTCTTTGTTGGGGGCTTGAAAACAAAAGGTAAAAGAAACTATGGTTGAAACTAGCCAAAATAAACCCTAAAAGAGGTGTGAAAGATAAGGTAAAAACTAATTGGTAAAAGACAAGCTATCTAGGGGGTTTGACAATGGAGGGTAAAGGAAATAAGCTATGAAAGTAAGCAAGAAATTAAAGTGTAAGAAATGCAAACTAGGCGGATCTTAAGAGTGTTTGGATGACCTCATTTAAGGTTCCCAACAAAACACTCACTATCCTAAGGGAAAATTGCCTAAAATTATTACATACAAATGGAAGTAGGGTGACCTATTGGAGACTCCCAACTTACTTCCAATGAAAGGCCTTTTAGTTACAAAATTTAAAGCAAAGCAAATTGCCAATTACAAAATTACAAAAAAAAAGTCCTCAATTATGGTGGCTATTCTCTCTTTGGTGTTTCACTCAATTTGGAGTGCTTCTTATTCCAATAGCTCTTAAGGTGGTTGGCCCTTTGCTTCTTGACTCAAATTCTTCAAGGTATGACACCAATCCTCCTTTCCAATTCCCTATATGGCAACTCACAAGCAAGGAAACAAAGAGACAAGCAATAACCAAAGACCAAAAAAATAATGAAATGAAAGCTAAACCAATAGAATTTTAACAAGACAATTTTTCAAGGATTATTCAACAATTAAAGCAATGAAAAGCACACAAAAGCAAGCTAGGACTCAAAGAGAAACCTAGAATTGCTCTAGAGTAGAGTAGAAAAACTAAAAAAAAAGACTCAAGAAACCTCTAGGTTTGGAACTTGTTTTCACAATAATTTTCAATTGAAATTTCAGAACTAGGATTGGTATAAAATAGTCACCAATTATAGAACAAATTTTGAGCCAAAACAACAAGCACACTTCCTTTTCACTTTTTTTCCTGGACACAGATTTTTTTGCCAAATTGTGTGATTTTTCTTATTTTTCCCTTTAATCCAAATCGCTTGGTTCTTTTTTCATAATTTTGGTCCTAATGTCTAGAAAATTCAGTAAAAATTTCAGCTCAAAATTGGAAGTGATCAATTCCCAGTAATGTAGGTAGGGTTCCATAATGTAGGATGTCATTATATTTCGAAGTGACTAATAATTTTTTTTATCTTTGTACATATTAGACTAGGATGTCATTATATTTGGTCCTTGAATTTAGGGCTCCATAATGTAGGTAGGGTACCCTAGAAATATAGGATTTTTCAGCCCTTGTATTTTAGGGCACCTAGACTAGTTTTTGTATTAGGGGTAGTTTTGTAATTTCACATGCACTAAGTGAATATTTGATGTGTGTGTTGGGAAATAAATTTAATTGAATTGGTAGAAGCCCAATTCAATTAAATTTTAGAGGGGGAGGTGAGCATTTGCTTACTACACCTCATTGCCACATCATATAATCACACTTTGTGCATGTCCTTCATGCTTTACATGCCTCATGACACCTAAGCACACTTAGTGAAGAATGTTGGAATTGATCTTGGATTAATGGGCTGGACCATAACTAAAATTCACTAATCATAATTAGTGAAATTTTGGCTCCAAAGTTTGGCTCCACAAATTCAATTTCAAATTCAAGTGAAATTTGAATTGAAATTCAAATTTCCCTCCAATTTTTTGTGACACTTAGGCTATAAATAGAGGTCATGTGTGTGCATTTTTTTCAACTTTGATCATTTGAAAATTAAACTTCAAATTTCAGAGCTCTCTTAGAGCACAAAGTTTCGTGTTCTTTTCTCCCTCTCCCTTTATTCATCTCCTTCTTCCTCCAAGCTCTTATCCATAGCCTCCTATGGTAGTGAGCTTCTTCTAGACTCATCTTCTCCTTGAAGTAGCATCTCCTCTCTCTATTCCTTCTCCATTCCGCTGCCATTCATCTTCCAAGAAGCAAAGGAATCCATTGATGAAGAAGATTTTAGGCCTACAAGCTCCAATGGAGCTTACATCAAAGGTGGGTTGATGGGGCATTTTGGGGTCCAAAAGACCTTAGATACATTGAAATAGCATTTTTATTGGCCTAACATGAAGAAAGATGTGCAGAAATTTTGTGAGCATTGTATTGTTTGCTAAAAGGCCAAGTCAAAGGTAATGCCTCCTGGTTTTTATACCCTTTTACCAATTTCAGATTCTCCATGGATTGATTTATCAATGGACTTTGTTTTAGGGCTGCCTAGAACAAGTAATGGTAAGGATTCCATATTTGTTGTTGTTGATAGGTTTTCTAAAATGGCTCATTTTATTCCTTGTAGGAAATTTGATGATGCTAATCATGTGGTGGATTTGTTCTTCAAAGAAGTGGTGAAACTTCATGGATTACCAAGAAGCATTGTTAGTGATAGGGACTCCAAGATCCTAAGCCATTTTTGGAGGACCTTATGGGGGAAGTTGGGTACTAAGCTACTATTTTCTACTACTTGTCACCCTCAAACGAATGGACAAACGGAGGTTGTGAATAGGACTTTGGGTACCTTGCTAAGAACCGTTTTGAAAAAGAATCTTAAAAATTGGGAAGTTTGCTTACCTCACATTAAATTTGCTTATAATAGGGTTGTGCAGAGCACCACTAGTTGTTCTCCTTTTGAGGTTGTTTATGGTTTTAATCTTCTAACTCCTCTTGATTTGTTGCCAATGCCTAATATTTCAGTTTTTAAGCATAAGGAAGGACAAGCCAAAGCAGACTATGTGAAAAAGCTTCATGAAAGAGTCAAGGCCCAAATTGAAAAGATGAATGAGAGCTATGCTAAACAAGCAAACAAGGGGCGCAAAAAGGTTGTTTTCCAACTTGGAGATTGGGTTTGGGTTCATATGAGAAAGGAGAAGTTTTCGGAGCAAAGGAAATCCAAGCTTCAACCAAGAGGGGATGGTCCATTTCAAGTACTTGAAAGGATAAATGAGAATGTGTACAAGATTGAATTGCCCGGTGAGTATAATGTGAGTACTACATTTAATGTGTATGACTTAACTCTTTTTGATGTAGATGGAGAAGCTGATTTGAGGACAAATCCTTTTGAAGAGGGAGAGAGTGATGAGGACAAGGCAAGGAATAAGGGCAAGAAACCTTTAGAAGGACTTGGAGGACCTATGGCAAGGGCTAGAACAAAGAAGGCCAAGGAAGCTCTTCAATAAGCGTTAACCATGCTATTTGAATTTAGGCCCACGTTACAAGTGGAGAAGCTTCGAATTGTCAATTGCACCATGTTCCAAGAAGAGTAGAGGGTGCCACTTTTATTGAGTGGTTTTATTAGCATTTTGTTAGTTGAAATAAAGGCCCAAACTTGTGTTAAAGTGGCTGTCAATTCTCTTTGGATTTGCACCACCTATGGGCTTGCTTTAATTTAAAGAAATTAAGGTTTAATAAGGTGAAAACTCTAGGATTGAGGCTGCCTCTTGGCTGACCAAGGAGTTGCACAATCATCCATATGTTTTTGTGTCTTATTTCTAGTTTTAATTAGGTATAATGACACCATCAATTGTTGTTATTCTAGTTTTAATTAGGTTTAATGACACCATCAATTGTTGTTATTGGTGATCATTTCATCTTCTCACTTATGTAAACAACTTCATGTCATTCCTATTTATAGGCTGCACATTTTCTAATAAAGAAAGAGACCTTGAATTGAGTTTTATTCACCTTCTAAAGTGTGAGATTGAATCTCCTTAGTTACTTGAGTGATTCAAGAAATTGGTTTATCAAGGAACACCACCTTGTGTATGACACCAATGCCAGATGATGAAAAAGAAAGGAAAGTTTCAACACTCCTCCAGAAGAAAGGATACAAGATTCAAGAAGAAAAACAAATAAGAGAGTAATGAAAACATCTACTTTGAGTGTAGAAAGCCTAGACACATGAAGATTGAATGTCCCCAGTAGAAGAAAAGAAGATACTTTAGGGACAAGAAAAAGAAAATTTTGATGGTTACCTGGAGTTTAGATGATAAACAAGCCAATATTTGTCTCATGGCAGGTGCAGATGATAAGACTAAGGAAAAAGCATGCTATGAATCTTATACTTTTTCTAGTGCTTCATCAGATGATGAAGAGAATATGCCTTATGATGTTCTTCTTCATAACTATCATATGATTTCCCTTCAGTGCAAAAGGTTCAAAGAAAAATTTAAAGCATTTGTTTGTCAAAATATTGAACTAATGAAATCCAATGAAGATCTAAAAAAGAAAATCCAGACTTTAGGAGAGAGTCTAAGTAAGGCAAGTAAGACTGATGAATCCTCCCCAATTAAAAGACTAAGAGAGGAAGTAGCTTGTCTTACTAAAGACTTTGGGAAGTTTTTGGAAAGTTCTAAAACACTTACTATGTTGTTAAAATTCCACCAACACCCACATAAAAAGTCTGGCCTAGGCTTGGAAAAAGGAACTTCATCCTCCAAATCACAGTCTAAGTCAGACAAGTGTTACTTTTGTGGTAGAATTGGACATTCTAAGTTCAAATGCATCCACAAGAAGAAAAAAAATTCTAAGGGTACTAACTATGATGGACACAAAAAGATATGGGTACCAAAATCTCAGATAGTCCATGTTGCAGATACCCTTGGTAGGAAAATGCCAGGGTTTAAGCTAGTACCTGGACAATGGATGCTCATGACACATAATGGGGGAAAGGTATATGTTCCTAGACCTAAAGCCACATGAAGGAGGAGCAGTAGCCTTTGGAGGCATAGGTAAATGAAATATCTCTAGTATAAGCAAAATTGGTATTCCTTTCTAGCCTCTATATAGACAACGTCTTCTTATATGTTAAAGGTCTAAAGTATAACTAACTTAGCATAAGTCAATTTTGTGATAGTGGTTATATTGTGTCCTTCAACAAAGACAAATGCATAGTAAAAACAAAAGATGACAAGTCTTTCTTGTGAATGTATATTATACAGGTTTTGATGATGCCAAAACATTTACTTGATGAGCACGGATTGAATCAAATCAACAAACAAGATCAAGAAAATCTAAGATAAGAACTTAGTCAATTTGTTAAAAGAATCTTAAATTTAATTGCTATAGTTTTGGCCTCAAAGTCTTTACTATCAAAATTCCTTTTTATCAAAGTTAAATCGGTTCAAAATAATATCTTTTTGAACTGGTAATCAATTTCCAGCTTCCTGTAATCGATTAAGAGAGAGATTGTGAACATGACATTTTGAAATTTTGAACTGGTGAAATAATGGCATGAATTTATTTGAATTTTGATCTGTGTAATCGATTACCAGAATCCTGTAATCGATTACCAATGAACAGATTTAAAAAAATTTATTGAAAAGTCATAACTCCTCAAAATATAATTGTGTAATCGTTTGCCAGAATCCTGTAATCGATTACCAGTGAAAAAAAGTTTCAAAAAAACCTTTTGAAAAGACACATCTCTTCTAGCTATTTTTTGAACAGGCACAATGAGCCTATATATATGTGTGTATTTACTTTGAAAAATAGAGAGAGAATTCTGAGAGAACTTAATTTTCAAAATCTCTCTAAACAACTTTGTCCAAACACTTGCAAAATTATTGAGAATTCTTCTAGGAACTTCAAATTGTATCATCTACTCTAAAAGAGAGAAATCAATCTATTCATCTTTTGAAAACTCAATTGTAATCAAGAGATTGTTTGTCTCTTGGCATGTGAGAAACTTGAACACAAGGGTGAGGGATCCCAAGGTGTGTTCAAAGATTGTAAAGGATTTACAAGGATAGTGAAAAATCTCAAGTGGGTTACTTGATGACTAGACGTAGGCACGGGAATGGCCGACACAGTATAAATCGAGTTTGAAATTCTCTATTCCCTTATCTCGTTTATTTTTTTGCAACTTGTTTTTTTCTTGCACATTTAAAGAATATTGTTAAATTGGTTGATGCTTCTTCTTCTACATTCTAAATCTGTCACATATCATTTATAAAAAGGGAATTAAAACTTGTTATTCAAAAAAATTTTAAGACTTAGTTCACCCCCCCCCCTTCTTAAGTTATTTAGGCCACTTGTTCAACAAGTGGTATCAGAGCAGGATTCTTGTTTAAAGTTTAAAAACTTCAAGATTAATTATGGCCTCATCTAACTTTCTATTTCCCAAGGGAAACATTATTAATCGGTCTCCTATCTTTAATGGTGAGGGTTATCACTATTCGAAAACCCGTATGTAGATTTTTATAGAAGCCATAGATTTGAATATATGGGAAGCCATTAAAATTGGTCCTTACATTCCTACAATGGTAGCAGGAAATGCAGCTATAGAAAAACCTAGAGATCAATGGGATGAAGATGAAAGAAAAAGGGTTCAATATAATTTAAAAGCAAAAAATATAATTACTTCTACATTAGGCATGGATAAAGATTTCATTAACAAAGTGTTGAGATGTTTGAGTAGGCAATGGCAACCAAAAGTAACTGCAATTACGAAATCAAAAGATCTCACCAACATGTCTCTTGCCACTCTCTTTGGGAAACTTCAAGAACATGAAATGGAACTTATGAGACTCAACCAACATGAAGAGAATGACAAAAAGAAGAAAGGAATTGCACTTAAAGCCTTATCTTCTATTCATGAAGAAAGTGACAAAGAAGACTTGAATGAACAAAATAATTTAGAAGAAGATAATGATTTTAGTCTCTTTGTAAAAAGATTCAATAAATTTCTAAGGAACAACGAAAATCGAAGGAGACCAAACTTCAATCCAAAGAAGAAAGGAGAAGATTCCTCCTCAGTTCCAAAATGTTATGAATGCAATCAACCTGGGCACCTGAGAGTTGGTTGTCCTATCTTTAAAAGAAGAATGGAAAATTCTGAGAAGAAAATTTTCAAAGATAAGAAAGGAAAGAAAGCATATATCACTTGGGAAGATAATGACATGGAGTCATCAAGTGATTCAAAAAACAAAATCGTAAATCTAAGCCTCATGGCCAAAGACTATGAAAGCGAAGAAGAGGTAACATCTTCTAACTATGATCTATTTATTTCTTTTGATGAACTTCAAGATGCATTCAATGATTTGCATAAAGAATTTATCTAACTTGCCAAATTAGTTTCATTTTCTAAGAAAACCATTTCAAATTTTGAAATTAAATGTAGAATTAGAAAATCTTAAATCTGAAGTTAAAACATTAAAATCAATAGATAAAAACCAACCTTCTACAAAATGCTTAATACAAGAAAAAAATGAAGCATCTCATTCATGTGAATGTTATAATAAATTTAAAGAAGAAATTGTAGATTTAAAAAATGCTCTTGCCAAATTTACTCTTGGTAAAAATAATTTAGACATTATATTAGGAAGACAAAGATGTGTCTTTGATAAGGCTGGATTAGGGTATAATCCTGAAAATCAATAAAAGATGTACAAAAATTTCTTTGCCTCTACTCAAATGACTAGTTCTCCCTTCTTTACATGTTTTGACTGTGGTAAGAAAGGTTGTCATACCCTAATTTCGTCCGGGGACCATCTGTTTGGTGGGATGCGACCTTCGCATGACCGCTTCGAGGAACTTGACACCCATCGTGAGGCAATCCGTGAAGTTCTGCGACATGTCGGGAGTCGAAAGAAAGCATTATTGCACAATCCGTAAGTTTCGTAACATTCTAGAAGTCAAAGAGGGGATGGTTGTGTAATCCATAAATTTTCGTGACATTACGGAAAGAAAACAAGTATCGTTACGTAATTCGTAAAGTTCCATAACGTTACAGAAAAAGAATCAACAAAAATGGCAAAGGGGGTGTATTTAGTAAACAAGGGTGTGCAAATAGAAATCAGGCCCACTTTGGCCTTCCAGGATGTTCCAATAGAAGGCGGTGCCTTCTAGTGGAAGCAACCCAGCTCGCCTGGGCGATCTGAGCTCGCCTGGGCGATCTGAGCTCGCCTGGGCGAGCTGGGTGGCAACCACCTCCCTCTTTTCCCCTATAAATAGGGGAAAGAGGGCAGAGTAAATTCGTTCAACCCTCCTGGTATCTGAGATTCACTTAAAATTAGTGAGAAAAATTGTTTCTGTGAAGAAAATCCAAGCCGAGGCGCTTCTGTAACGCTTCCGAGTCGTCTCCGTGGGCGATTTCGTGAAGGTTTTTCACCGTTCTTCATCGTTCTCCGTTCGTTCTTCATCGTTCTTTGGTCTTCAACCGGTAAGTTCCCGAAATTGAACCTTTCAATTCATTCTATGTGCCCTTAGGGGTCCCCACTTGTTTTGCGTACTTTTATTTTTATTTTATTTGCTTTCCGTACCCCCTTTTGACGTGCTTTAATAATTTATTTAAGTCATTTTCTCGCCTAATCAAGAATAAAATAAATTTCCACCGATCATTTGAGTTGTAATATCTTTTAATCTCTGTTAGAATAAAATCCGACCGATCTTTCATGTCGTAACCACGTTGAAAACCAATAAGAGGCAAAATAATAATAAAATAATATTTTTGAATAAAATAATAAAAAAAATCAATCGGACGCTTTTCTTTGGGATTTTTCTTAATTGAATTGACTAATAACCAAAGTGAAGCTTATGCTAAAATTAACTCACAAATCAAGCTTTGTCATTAAAAAATCACCTAAAAACCATTTTAAGGTCCAACGCCTTGAATGATCCTCTTTGCTTTTATTTGGTTAAACGTGGACTTTTGAAACCCTATAGCCAACGCATAACTTTGTCACTACTTTCAAGAAACCAAGATATCATTAATGGTCCAATGCCTTAATGTTTTCTCTTCTTTCAAAAAGAATCAAAAGATCATTTAAATGGTCCAAAGCCTTAAAACGACCTTTTTTGGTCATAACATATCTTGCAAAAAAGATAAAAACAACTTAACCAACGTTTAGTTCCTAAAGAACTACGTAGGTCTGATTTCCTTATCACAAGTAAGGAATACGTAGGAGTAAGGGAAACACCCTTGTCGACCACAAAAAGATAAAAAATATATAAAAAGCATAAAAACATAAAAAGACATAAAAAAGGGAAACATCTTGAAGTCATATTCGCACACTTGATTAAAGGCTGTCATCCCTCGTGACGGATACGTGGGGTGCTAATACCTTCCCCGTGCATAAATACAACTCCCGAACCTTTCACACTTAAAGTTCGTAGACCACGTCTTTTCCGGTTTTTCCGACGTTTTCATCGAATAAACGTTGGTGGTGACTCCGCGCATTTTCCTTTCTTGGAAGATGCACCCGTGAGTCTTGCGTCGCCCTCCCGCCGAAGGGTAGGTTGTGATAGTTGGTGACTCCACTAGGGACTTTTGTTAGAGAGTTAGGCCAATCAATCAATGTGCTTTCCTTACCATGACTTCCCTTTTGTTCTTTTCCTTTGTCTTTTTTCCTTATGTTCTTGTATATATAAACACTTTTTGATGCTTTTAATGTGTTCTTTAAATATGTGCATGAGGTAAATATTTATTCATTTGATGCACACAAACACCAACACTATTTGCACACACGGTGAGTTGGAAAGGGGCCCTATACCCGGGTCCGTGGGAACATAAGGAGTGGAGGTGAATCTGTGGTCATGCTAGGTCTCCGACTTGCTTGATAACAATGAACCCTCATCTAGAGTTTTTCTCTTTGATAACGTATTGTTGCTAGTAGTCCCTACTGTCGCAATATGTTCTTCAAAGGGGATGATACCTCTAGAGACCATCAAGAGAGATATGACCACCTTGGGAATTATCACTAAAATCCCTTTTAGTTTCCTCCCATGTAGGTCCCTAAAATAGGGGCACGGAGCAAACACGCTACGTGCCATTTTTTTACACTGCCATGCATGTAGTCCTAAATGTCATGTACCCCTTTGCTTATATTTGTTTGTGGATATTGCCGTACTATATACATCCCCGTGTTGTGCCTTTCGCATATGCATCATGCATGGGTTCCGTCTTGATCCCCTCACTTTGTCAAACCGATGGAGGGTCCGTGTCGCCTTTTTAAATACATACGTCGGGTGCCATGCTGCCCAAACATTGTATCTAAGAAGGGGAAAATTTCCCGGGCTCCCGTATTCATAAATTGCATCTGTGTCATATGTATTTCTTCATGCATTCATCCATTCCACCCATGATAGATGTCGGAGTTTTGATTCGCATTGGGTTTTGTTTCACTTTAGTAAAACATGGGGTCGAGTTAGGCGCCTTCACTTAAAAAGAGGTTCTATCAAGTCAAGGTCAAGAGCCTAGGAATCACCAGTCTAAAAGAGTTAGGGCAGTTGATGGGTCAGCTCCAGCGACAAGCTTTTCGTAAAGCTTACGGTAAAATCTGGGACCTAGCCATGGCAGAAGTCTCCACAGAGGACATTGCCTCCCTCGCCCAGTATTATGACCAACCATTGAGGTGCTTAACCTTTGGGGACTTCTAGATATCACCCATGGTGGAAGAATTTGAAGAGATCCTAGGATGCCCTCTAGGGGGAGGAAACCATACCTCTTCTCAGGATTCTATCCCTTTTTAGCTAGAATTTCTAAGATAGTCCAAATCTCGACGTAGGAATTAGACCACAGAAAGCAAGTCAAAAATGGGGTGGTTGGAGTACCGAGAAAATGTTTGGAGGCAAAAGCAAGAATCTTGGCAGGTAGAGGCGAATGGGCCCCGTTCATAGACATCCTCGCACTTTTGATCTTCGGAGGAGTCCTCTTTCCAAATGTGGATGGGTTGGTGGACCCAGCAGCGATCGACGCTTTTCTCGCCTATTATGACCGCAAGGAAAGCCCGATTGTCGCTATACTAGCTGATCTATATGACACCTTCGACCGAAGATGTGAGAAGAGCAATACAAGGATTGTTTGCTGTACTCCGGCCCTCTATGTATGGTTGGTTTTGCACCTTTTTCGCCAAGAAGTAAGGCATGCTTGCCCGCTAGAAAGCCACCATTCATGCATAGAGATAAGAGGGGCAAGTTGGTACCGACTCTTAGCAAGCAAAGAAGGAGCGTTTGTCAACTGGTTCCCTCGATGGAAAGAACGAAGAATCGAGGTTCTTATTTCGTGCAGAGGATTTCCAAATGTTCCCTTGATGGGGACAAGGGGTTGCATCCATTACAATCCCGTTCTTGCTATAAGACAACTTGGCTACCCTATGAGAGGGGCACCACTAGAGGAAGAACTCGCACCTATTATTGCATGAGGTTTCAATAAGACCAACGTGGAGGTGCTTTAGAAGGTCCGCAAGGCATGGGAGATGGTGCAAAAGAAGGATAAGGAACTCAGAGGCAGTAACAACGGGCCCATCGACGGCTACCATAGGTGGTTGAAAGTCCACATGCAAGGTTTGGATTGGCTCCCAAGTTTGAGAACCACTAAAGGGGTGGAAGTTGAAGCACCGGAGGAAGACGAAGAGGTGCAGGCCCTTAGGGCAGAACTCGAGCAAGCCCAAACAGTCAAAGAAAGGTTCAAATCAGCAGCTCTTAAGATCCGAAAGGAGAATGTCAAACTGAGAGATGTAAATATAGCTACCACCAAGGCCTTGGAACAAGAGACCAAAAGGGCTCGTAGGGAGGAACACGACCGGAACAAATTTCGAGGGGCTCTGTGGGGCAGTAACAGCGAGCTTAAGCTCCAGAGAGAGGAAAGGGACCAATCACGAGTAGGCAGTTTGATCTTGAAGGATGAACTAAAGGTTTGCCTAAGGTCCAAGAGAAGCTTGTCTCAGCGTTTATGCGAGACAGAGACCAACATGTTAGCCATCATCAGCAAGTACCAAGAAGAATTAAATCTAGCCACGGCCCACGAGCACAAAGTGGCGGACGAGTATGCCCAAGTGTACACGGAAAAGGAGGCTAGAGGGAGGGTGATTGACTCATTACATCAAGAGGCGACAATGTGGATAGACCGATTTGCTCTTACTTTGAACGGGAGTCAAGAGCTTCCCCGATTGCTAGCCAAGGCCAAAGCAATGGCGGGCACCTACTCCGCCCCCAAGGAGATCCACAGACTCCTCAGCTATTGTCAGCATATGATAGACTTAATGGCCCATATAATTAGGAACCACTAGGAAGTTTGTATTGTCACTCAGATCTTGACTAGTTATAACTTTCTGAATAAAATGAGTTTATCCCACGTTTTTACTCCAAAAAATTAGTGCGAATCAAATCACTCCCACATTTTATCTCTAGCATGCATTCATTTTTCTTTACGTACTCCTCATGTTTGGTTTTTTTAGGAAAAATGCCATAACTAAACGCGCCCCAAGGCATCCCTATCGCACTAGATCCAAATCTAGGACGATGGGTGACCAAGAGGAGATACAGGAACAGATGAAAGCCGACATGTCGGCTTTGAAAGAGCAAATGGCTTCCATGATGGATGCCATGCTAGGAATGAGACAACTTATGGAGAATAACGTGGCCACCGCTGCCGCTGTTAGTTCGACTGTCGAAGCAGACCCAACTCTCCCAGCTACTGCGCATCATCCTTTCCCAAACATGGTAGGACGAGAAAGAAGCACACTGGGGCACATCAGCAACCCCCATCAGGGATACAACCGAGTGGCTTACCCTTAAGGATTACCACCTAATTACACGCCACCGGTCATGCGTGATGATGCGGGTCATGTCCCTTCCCCCATCCTTGAAGGGGAGCCTCCTCGACCGTCGGGCGAGGTTCATGAGGATCATAGAGAGTACGCCCAAGGAGATATCGATTTCTACCCCCCGGCCCCCGTCGAGGGGCCGACATCCATCACACTACCTCAACCCAACCTCACGGGAGAACCTCGAAACCTCGCAGCACAGCCAATATTCTTGTCCGCAGAAGGACCACCCCCGGTAGCGGAAGAAAAAAGGAAACTTGATCTCATCGAAGAGAGATTGAGTTGTTGAAGGCTTTGGCGACTATCCGTTCGCGAACATGGCAGATCTTTGCTTAATACCGGACGTCGTCATCCCCCCAAAATTCAAGGTACCTGATTTCGACAGGTACAAAGGGACGACTTGTCCTAAGAACCATCTCAAGATGTATTGTCGCAAGATGGGGGTGTGGCGTCCCTAAATTAATGACTGGTTTAATAGTAATAATTTAAATAACAAAAACCATGGTAAATTTTTTTCTTCTTATTTTTCTTTTTCATTTCTTTCTCTTTTCACCATAACTAGGTTTAGAAGGAAAATCCTCACTACAGAGTCCTGAATGGCCAGTTCACAACTCTGTTCGGAGTCATTTCTTTCTTACCGCTCATAATCTCTAAACTATTTTGCTTTTTCAAAAAGGAAGAATGTATCAGCCATTACTTTAGGTCGTCACGTGAAAATAAAAGAATAAAATACGGTCGATAAACTCTTTTACAAATAAAGTTGCTAATGCTTTCTTTTCAAATAACAAGATCGATCATAAATGCACTCATCATTTAAAGCTATCCAAAATATGGGAGTTTTACAAAATACATAGTGTCATCCAGAGCAAAGGTGTTCATAGTGGTGGCTTCAGCCACATGTATACAATCATCAAATTCCTATACATCAGGTCTACCCATACAAAAAAACAAAAGAGTAAACCTAACAATCAGTCCTAGATACACCCACCCTAAAAAATATACAAAACGAATCCAAAGAGTTGTCCACTAGGATGAAGAGCCTCCGCTGATCGCCATCTCCCCCGGGCCACCATCCTCCGTAGAGTCTGCCTCAGATGCCGACATGACTTCCTCGGGAGAATCCACCTCAAGAAGTGGATCCTCATCACCCTCTAGAAAGTCAAGGGCATCCACAGCAGGCTCAGGAGGTAGCTCCTCCAGATCCTCCTCAGGGTCTTCCTTGGATGACGTTACCTCGATCACTTGGACAGGCTCCACTAGACGATATGGTGTAGGCGTGGGTAGTATCCACTCCACAGTGCGCTGAAGCGTCCGTGCAGGTTCATCTGGATGCACCAAAGAAGTAGCCGTGAATCGAATGGTGCCCCGAAATCGGCACCTCGTGTTGCCTTCGAGGGTCTCCCAAGCTCCCTCTAGGCACTCCATCTCTACTCGATCACGGATTAGCTGTGCCGCCATCACGATCTACAAGAAAGAAGAGAAAGGGGTAGACTCTTTCACAAGAATCTACTATGCCGCCGCACAATGCGTCTCATAACCACTACATGCAATTAAAAGGGGTATTTTAAGGCTTTTCATCTCTGGTAATCGATTACACATGCTTGGTAATCGATTACCAGAGGCTAAACTTGAATTA
The DNA here is from genome assembly GCF_004193775.1 of Glycine soja. Classification (NCBI taxonomy): domain Eukaryota; kingdom Viridiplantae; phylum Streptophyta; class Magnoliopsida; order Fabales; family Fabaceae; genus Glycine; species Glycine soja. Next base: position 28,539,385 of record NC_041009.1, on the reverse strand, counting down.
CACAGCCTCAGGACATGAAATATGAAAAAAATGCACTGTGTAATCGATTACACATACCTGGTAATCGATTACCAGTGACCCATCCCTCTGTGTAATCGATTACACAGGCTGGTAATCGATTACCAGAGGCTCCCTTAGTTTCCTGACTTCGTTTTCAAGCCTGGTAATCGATTACACCCCGTGGTAATCGATTACCAGAGACCATCTTAGCCTCCTGCCTTCAATTTTAAGCCTTGTAATCGATTACCCACCCTTGGTAATCGATTACCAGAGGCCATAATCCACATATCACACAAAATTCACAGCTGGCCAGCCACCACAAGCCCCCTTGCTTTGTGGTCTTTGTTCCTTTTATCCGTTGACTGCCAGGAGCTCTCCTGTTTAGGTACATCACAGGTTCTCACTGACCGACTATGCCCGGGTTGGGTCGGGATTGGTCAAGCTTGGTTTTGGGCAATAGCACCCCACCTGACGTCCCCAAGGTCTCCTGACCCCCGCGACATATCTCCAGGTACCACTCTGTGGTCAACAATAAAAGCAGGAAGTTTCACCCTTCAACACTTCCTCATCTCAAGCTTGTAGGATTATGGGGTACCCATCACATGTGGTACTAGGTGGCGGTCGGGCGATGGTGCACAACAAGTTTTCCACATCCACAATGTGCGCATAAACCCACCATCCCCTGTTGCCCACCTCCATCTGAGCTCACGTACTCCCACGTAGCCCATATCCTCGTTTCTCTCAACACCGGGTCCCCATCAATCCTCCCAAGCTTCCACAACATCCAAGCAAAACAACATTCAAACAGCACAAGCTATCACAGCCAAGCAAAACAGGGCAAAGGCAGAAAACTCTGCTCAACACACCAACCAAAATCACAGCTTTTCTCACTTAAAGACCCCAGTAACAATTCCTTCGATCCAATTCGTTAACCGTTGGATCGACTCCAAAATTTTACTGGAAGTCTATAGTACATAAGCATACATTGTGACCGTTGGGATCTACTAGCAAACATCCAGAACTCATTTTACATTACTCTTTCCACAACCAGCAAATGCATGGATTTTTCTGCACTTGTGCAAAATTCTGCTGCACAATTTTACAGCAAAATCTGCACAAAGAGCATATTTCGAAAACCACACTTCCCCTCATCCAATCTTGCCCAAATCACATCCTACAAGTCCCAAATCATGTATCAATCATGTCTAAACCAAAGTCAAGCTTCAACCCACAGCAACACAAAATCTAGGTGTCCAAAACCCCTCATTTTAATGGATTTTCAAGGTTTGAAAAGTGAAATTGAGAATGAGGTAAATTTGGAGCAAACTCTCACCTCACACAAGTCTATAACATCAATCTAAACTTTCTCAAACTGGATTTACACCTAAAATTCCACCGAATCAAAATTTGACTCTTCAACACCTAATTTTGCCCTAGAAATGGCTCTTGGTTCACTTTGGTCATTTGTTTTTTTTTCTCCCTAGCACAGTCCAAGCTTTCTCATAAGTCCTAAATGACATTTCAAACTAAGATTAACTCACTTTAACCTCCATTTACCACAGAATCCAGATTTAACCTTCCAACTCTCAAAGCCTCACTCTTTTTCCACTCATAACACCACATTCTCACTTTCCAACCCTAGGTTAACTCTACATTTCATCTCTAACAGTTTTCCATGGGCAATTTCAGCATATAAACATCACAAACATCATCACAAAAACCCTAAAACAGAATGGGTATGTCTAACTCATCCAAACATGGCAATTTCAACAAGCTTTCAACAAATGTCTTCACAAATAATCATCACACAGCAGAAACCTAGCAAGACTACCCATCATATCTCCCCAAACCCCATACCCACGAAAAATTAAAGGAGAAAGAAGTCCACCCAAACCTGAAATTTCGAAGTCCCACTCGTAGCCACGCACTTCACGACTCCAAAAATGCTCTCCTTTCGCGATTTGGAGCAGAAATGGGCACCAAAGGTTGAAGCTTTGTTTGGAGCTTCAATGGAGAATGAGGGAGAAAGAAAGGCAACGTGAGGGAGAGGGAGAGAGAAGGCTTCTGCAATTTTTCTGCTGAGTGAAGAGAGAGAGAGAGTTGCTTTTTGGTTTTTAAAGGCTTTTTCCTCTTTTCTTATTATTTTATTCAAGCTATGCCACATGTCTCCATTTGAGTGGAGCAAGAAGGGCCCACTTTCTCTTTTTACTGTGACCCACACTCAGCCACAAAAGTGAGAAAAATCTGACCTTTGAAACGCTAAAATCCTGCCTTGGTTTGCGTGCCGTTTCTCTGGTTCCAGTTTTCTCGCGTTTCCTGCGTCCGTCGGGGCCAGTTTTCGAAAGTAACCAATATATATATCAAAACGCTCAGAATAAAACCCCGAGCGTGGTTCAGAGGTTGGTTTCGTTAAATTTTAAGTCGCACGCAAAACGATGATTTTTAGACTAATTACTTAAGAATTAACCCATAACCTCTCAGTTATGAACTTCTCTTCCTTAATTAGCCTAACCCGCGTATCTTGCCCCCCCACTATTCCTACTTCTACCAAGAACATATAAGCATATACACTGAATAATACTTATATATATATAATCATTCAAAATACATCGTTTCCAAAAATTCCGGGTAGAAATTTCCAGGATGTTACAGGGGGCACATTCTAGGGATGAAAAGTTGTTGATGCACTTTTTCCAAGATAGCTTGACTGGAGCCGCGGTCGTCTAGTACACTAATCTTGGAAGGATCTAATTATTGCCTTCCTTAGGCAATATCAGTACAATTCCGATATGGATCCCGATCGGACTCAGCTGTAGAACATGGTTAAAAAGGAAAGTGAGTCCTTTAAAGAGTACGCTCAGCGTTGGAGGGACCTGGCAGCACAAGTGGCCCCTCCCATGGTCGAAAGGGAAATGATTACCATGATGGTAGACACCTTGTTGGTGTTTTACTATGAGAAATTAGTTGGCTACATGCCCTCCAGCTTCACGGACTTGGTATTTGCCGGGGAAAGAATCGAAGTAGGTTTGAAGAGAGGGAAATTCGAGTACGTCTCCTCCACAAGTACCAACGCTAGGAGGATCGGAGTGTTGGATCGAGTGGCCTCAGAATAATTAAGAAGGGGGGTTGAATTAATTATTCGTAAAAGTTTACCAATTAAAAAAAATACTCTTTTAAGGCTTTTACTTATGTTGTTAAGAGAATATGGAGTAGAAGACAAACTTAACAGAAAGTAAAAGCGGAAATTAAATGCATATCGAAAAGTAAAAGAGTAGGGAAGAAGAAAACAAACGCACAAGAATTTTTATACTAGTTCAGCACAAACCCGTGCCTACCTCCAGTCCCCAAGTGACCTGCGGTCCTTGAGATTTCTTTCAACCTTGTAAAAATCCTTTTACAAGCAAAGATCCACAAGGGATGTACCCTCTCTTGTTCTCTTTGAACCTAGTGGATGTATCCTCCACTAGAACTGATCCACAAGAGATGTACCCTCTCTTGTTCTCAGTCAAACCCAAGTAGATGTACCCTCTACTTGTACCACAAAGGATGTACCCTCCAATGTGTTAAGACAAAGATCTCAGGCTGTTACACCTTTGATACTTTGTGAATGGGGATACAAAAGAATTCTCAGGCGGTTAAACCTTTGAACGCTTTTGTATTAGGGAATGGGAAGAATCAAAAGAATTCTCAGACTGTGTTGTGTTGAATTCTTTGACAAGGGAGAAGGGAGACAGAAAAAGAATTCAGGCGGTTAGTCCTTGGCGAATTCTTTTTGGCAAAGGGAGAAGAGAATGAAAAGGATGAATAACACAAGTTTTCAAGGTTTAGAAAACCATAAAACTTCAGAAAACTTTTGGTACAAAGAAGAAGAAGAAGTTCAAAGAGATTCAAAAAGATTCAAGGCTTGTAAAGGATTGTATGAGATTCATAGAAAGACTAATTAGAAAATGCAAAACAAAGCCTTGCTTTTATAGACTCTTCATGTCTAGTCAAGAAGGCCATTCAGAAGAGTTATAACTTTTAGAAAAACTTAAAACCCATTTGCAAAAGTCAAAACCTTTTTGAAGAGTTACATCTTTAGATTTTTCAGAAACAAACACTGGTAATCGATTACCAAATATGTGTAATTGATTACACAAAGCTTTTGAGTGAAAGAATGTGACTTTTCACATTTAAATTTTAATTTCAACGTTCAAGGACATTGGTAATCGATTACCAAAACATTGTAATCGATTACAGCCTTTTGAAAATATTTGGAACGTTGTAAATTCAGTTTGAAAACATTTTCAAACTTATTTTGCTACTGGTAATCGATTACAACAATATGGTAATCAATTACCAGAGAGTAAAAACTCTTTGGTAAAGGTTTTGTCAAAAACTCATGTGCTATTCAAAGTTTTGAAAAAACTTTTTAATACTTATCTTGATTGAGTCTTTTCTTCATTCTTGAATCTTGAGTCTTGAATCTTGATCTTGATTCTTGAGATCTTGAATCTTGAATCTTGATTCTTGTTTGTAGGCTTTCTTCTTGATTTTTGAACTCTTGACTTGTTCTTGATTCTCTTGAGATGGATGTTCTTTGATTCACTTGAGATGGATGTTCTTTGATTCACTTGAGCTTTTTGTTCATCACTTTTGTCATCATCTTTTGTTGTCATCATTGTTATCATCAAATCACCTTTGAATCATTGTTGATTCATCATGAAGCTTTGCTTCCACACGGAGCAACTGGGGCAAAAAGGAAGGAATGAGATACCTATGCCGTCACTTCAGCGCCCGCATGGATCAAGCCACTACAGACCTCTCACGGTACCCATCATACGCGCAACATCACCCGAGCTTCTCAGCTCGCACCGGGGACTCTTCCAACTCAGCACCCGTACAAGCTAGGGCGCCTGTGCCCATCCAGAGGGAGACCCCCCAAGCTACGGCTCCAACCCCGACCCACCCGGTCAGTAATGCCCACTTTGGCACTGGTTCCAACGCGATAAGAAACTTTCCCTCGAGGACAACATTCACCCCAATCCCAATGATGTATGAAGACCTCTTACCATCCCTCATCGCCAACCAGATGGTGTGATATCTCCCGGAAAGATCTACTAGCCTCCTTTCCCAAAGTGGTATAACCCTGACGCAACTTGCGCATACCATGGGAAAACCCCGGGCCACTCCACCGAACACTGCTTGGCCCTTAAATACAAGGTCCAACATTTGATAGAAGCCGGATGGCTGACGTTTCAAGAGGACCGGCCCAACGTGAAAATGAACCCGTTTGCCAATCATGGAGGGGGAGCGGTTAATGTCGTCGAGTCGGGTAGGCCGCGTAGGTCCAAGCCTTTGAGGGACGTGACGACCCCTAGAAAGTTTATCTACGAGGCCCTACAAAAGGGGAGTGTAATTCCCCGTGGTGGGCACGGGGAAGATTCTTTTTTGATGCATCCTGACACGCTACATAACATGGAAACATGTTCAGCAGTGGAGGACCTGTTGCAACAAATGATAGACCAAGGCTGGCTAGAAGTTGGCAATGAGGGGGGTGAAGAGCAGCACATATGCATGCAGTCCATAGATGAGGGAGGTCTTGGAAAGCCTAAGCCTTTAGTGATATATTTCACCAGAGACGCAGCTCCCCAAATGCCCCGATACCCCTCAGTAGTTAAACCTATTTCGTTTCGATACCAAAACAGCCACACAGTTTCGTGGAGGTATGCACCTCCAAGCGAAAGGAAGGAAGAAGCCACCGACATCAGCTCGTTGTCGGCCAAGGTAACCAATATCACGGGGCTGAGCGGCGTGACCCACAGCGGTCGCGTGTTCGCACCCCCTGACCTGCCGACACAACCCGCAAACGTTAAAGGGAAGGTAAAGATAGTAGAAGAACAAAATGACAAAGTGATCCCCGCTCCGAGCGAGAATGTTCCAGTGAAAGGTTTTTCGGAGAAAAAGGATTGCTGTGGCAAGAAAGAAGTATCGCTAGAGGAGGCAAGCGAGTTCCTCCGCATTATTCAACAAAGCGAGTTCAAGGTCATTGAGCAGCTCAACAAAACCCCGACCAGAGTCTCTCTTTTGGAACTACTCATGAGTTCTGAGCCTCATCGGGCTTTGCTAGTAAAGGTCTTGAACGAAGCTCATGTAGCCCAAGACATCTCCGTAGAAGGCTTTGGAGGACTCGTCAATAACATCACTGCCAACAACTATCTCGCCTTCGCTGAAGAAGAAATCCCTGCCGAGGGGAGAGGGCATAACAGGGCTTTGCATGTGTCAGTCAAATGCATGGACCACGTCATGGCCAAGGTACTCATCGATAATGGTTCCAGTTTAAACGTAATGCCCAAAAGCACGTTGGAGAAATTGCCGTTTAATGCTTCCCATCTAAGGCCAAGTTCCATGGTGGTGCGTGCCTTCAACGACAGCCGCCGAGAGGTGAGGGGAGAGATCGACCTCCCTGTACAGATAGGCCCCTATACTTGTCAAGTTACCTTCCAAGTGATGGATATTAACCCGGCTTACAGCTGTCTTTTGGGACACCCGTGGGTCCACTCGGTGGGAGTCGTTCCCTCTACACTCCACCAAAAACTGAAGTTCGTAGTGGAGGGGCATTTGGTCATTGTATTGGGGGAGGAAGACGTCTTGGTAAGTTGCCCATCCTCTATGTCATATGTGGAAGCCGCGAAGGAGTCATTGGAAACGGCCTTCCAATCTTTTGAGGTAGTAAGCATTGCCTCCGTAGATTCCCTCTCTGGGCAGCCTTGCCTGTCTGATACGGCAATGATGGTGGCCCGGGTGATGTTGGGGAATGGCTATGAGCCCAGAATGGGTTTAGGCAAGAACAACGGCGGTAGAACCAGCCTGGTAAGCAGCAGAGGAAACCGCAGGAAGTTTGGATTAGGCTATAAACCCACGCAAGCGGATATAAGGAAAAATGTCACAGAAAGGAAGAGCAGAGGCCAAGGTTCGCAATTGGGACAACAAGTCGAAAGGGCCCCGCCCTGCCACATCAGTAGGAGCTTTATAAGTGCGGGTCTAGGACACGAAGGCCAAGTCGTCGTGATATGCGAGGATGACTCTCCGAGTGGGTCGGATTTGGTACGACCATGCCCTCTGGGTTTCTGACTAGGAAATTGGTGAGTGGAGGAGCGACTGGACATTTACGCAACAAGCATAATGTAACCCTTTGTGGCTTTTAAACTCTACGGTTGGGCCTAGGCTTTGGAGTTTTCTTTTGTTAAGGCATTATGTCTTTTGTTCCTGAATTTATAATATAAAGATATTTCTTCATCTGTTCCTGCACCTCTACCCATTTTCATTCATTTGCATGTTTATTTCTTTACGCTTAAAACGCCAGATCCAACGACGAGTCCCTCAAAGGTACTAATACCTGGGACCCGACCATCGATTTCAAGCAAGAAGCGGGTCAGACGGAGAGTGAAGAGGACGAGGATGTGGGACTTCCCCTGGATTTGGAGAAGATAGTCGCTCAGGAGGACCGAGAGATGGGGCCTCATCAAGAAGAGACGGAACTAGTGGACTTAGGAACCGACAGTGGGAAAAAGGAAGTAAAGATAGGCACGGGTTTGACCACACCCATCCGTGAAGAATTGATGGCCCTGCTAAAGAACTACCAAGACATCTTTGCCTGGTCATACCAAGATATGCCCAGTTTGAGTTCTGACATCGTACAACACAGATTACCTCTAAATCCTGAGTGTTCCACGGTAAAACCAAAGCTGAGGAGGATGAAGCCCGAGACGTCCTTGAAAATAAAAGAAGAGGTAAAGAAACAATTTGATGCTGGTTTTTTGGCTGTTGCTCGGTACCCAGAATGGGTTGCCAACATTGTACCAGTCCCTAAGAAGGATGGGAAGGTATGAATATGCGTAGATTATCGGGACCTGAATCGAGCCAGTCCCAAGGACAATTTTACTCTGCCGCACATCGATATCCTTGTGGATAATACGACCAATTTCGCTTTGTTTTCCTTCATGGATGGGTTCTCCGGTTACAATCAGATAAAAATGGCGCTAGAGGATATGGAAAAGACTACCTTCGTCGCCCTGTGGGGGACGCTCTGTTATAAGGTGATGTCCTTTGGACTCAAGAACGCCGGGGCAACTTATCAACGGGCCATGGTGGCTTTGTTCCACGATATGATGCACCGGGAAATTGAGGTCTATGTGGACGACAAGATTGCCAAGCCTAAGACCGAGGAGGAACACCTTGTTAACTTGCGAAAGTTGTTCAAAAGGCTTAGGAAATGTCGATTGAGGTTAAACCCCACTAAGTGCACCTTCGGGGTCAAGTCAGGGAAATTACTGGGTTTCATTGTAAGCCAGAAAGGGATAGAGGTGGACCCCGAAAAGGTGAAAGCCATTCTTGAGATGCTAGAACCGCGTATCGAGAGGCAGGTCCGAGGTTTCCTGGGGCGTTGGAACTACATTGCCAGATTCATATCACAGCTCACCGCTATCTGCGAGCCGTTGTTCAAACTCTTACGCAAAAACCAATCTATCCGCTGGAACGAGGACTATCAAGAGGCGTTTAGAAGGATCAAACAGTTCCTCATGAACCCTCCTGTGCTTATGCCGCCGGTGCCCAGAAGACCTCTCATCTTGTATATGACGATTTTGGACGAGTCAATGGGGTGTATGTTGGGGCAACATGAAGAGTCCGGGAAAAGAGAGTGCGTTGTCTACTACTTGAGTAAGAAGTTCACGACCTGTGAAATGAACTACTCCCTGCTGGAAAGAATGTGTTGTGCTTTAGTCTGGGCGTCCCACTATCTAAGAAAATACATGTTGAGCCATACCACCTGGCTGATATCCAAAATGGACCCCGTTAAGTACATCTTTGAGAAGCCTGCTCTCACAGGGCGGATCGCTCGGTGGCAGGTTTTCCTATTCGAGTTCAATATAGTCTACGTCACCCAAAAGGCGATAAAGGGAAGCACCTTGGCGGATTATTTGGCTCAGTAGCCTCTCAACGACTATCAACCCATGCATCCTGAGTTCCCGGATGAGGACATCATGGCCTTGTTTGAGGAAAAGTTAGACGAGGACCGGGACAAGTGGATTGTGTGGTTTGATGGAGCGTCAAATGTTCTAGGCCATGGCGTTGGGGCAGCATTGGTCTCTCCGGACAATCAATGTATACCTTTCACAGCCAGGCTGGGGTTCGACTGCACCAACAACATGGCTGAGTAGCAGCAATTGACTTCAATGTCAAGCTACTCAAGGTGTACGGGGACTCAGCACTGGTGATTCACCAGCTGAGAGGGGAATGGGAAACTAGAGACCACAAGCTGATACCTTACCAGGCCTATATCATGGAATTGGTGGTTTCTTCGATGATATCTCCTTCCATCATGTTCCCCGAGAGGAAAATCAAATGGCAGATGCGCTTGCCATTTTAGCGTCCATGTTCCAGCTAACACCACACGGGGACCTACCGTACATTGAGTTTAGGTGTTGTGGCAGACCCACACATTGTTGTTTGGTGGAAGAGGAACGAGATGGTAAGCCTTGGTATTTTGATATCAAGCGATACGTTGAAAGCAAAGAGTACCCACCGGAGGCTTCCGACAACGACAAAAGAACATTGAGGAGATTGGTGACCGGCTTCTTCATGAGCGGAAGCATACTATACAAGAGAAACCATGACATGGTTCTGCTATGCTGCATGAACGCTAAGGAAACTGAAAACATGCTAGGAGAGGTCCATGAGGGCTCTTTTGGTATGCACGCTAATGGGCACGCCATGGCTAGAAAGATCTTAAGGGCGTGTTACTATTGGCTCACCATGGAGAGCGATTGCTGTCTCCATGTGAAGAAATGTCACAAATGCCAGACGTTTGCAGACAATGTCAACGCTCCGCCCTTGCCTCTGAATGTCTTGGCCGCACCGTGGCCGTTTTCCATGTGGGGAATAGATGTGATTGGGGCCATAGAGCCCAAAGCTGCGAATGGACATCGTTTCATCCTAGTGGCGATCAATTACTTCACTAAGTGGGTCGAAGCCGCGTCGTTAGCTAGCGTCACCAGGAGTGTGGTGGTCAGGTTCATTAAGAGGGAAATCATCTGCCGATATGGTTTGCCGAGGAAGATTATCACGGACAATGACACCAACTCGAATAACAAGATGATGGGGGAAATGTGCGAGGAGTATAACATCCAACATCAAAATTTCACACCCTACCGACCAAAGATGAACAAAGTCGTGGAGGCAACCAATAAGAATATCAAGAAGATTATCCAAAAGATGACCGTGTCATACAAAGATTGACACGAGATGCTCCCATTCGCGTTACACGGTTACCGAACCTCAGTGCGCACATCAACCGGGGCAACACCGTTCTCATTGGTATATGGAATGGAGGCTGTGCTACCGTTTGAGGTGGAATTCCCGTCATTAAGAATCTTGGCGGAATCCGGATTAAAGGAATCAGAGTGGGCCCAAGCACGTTTCAATTAGCTTAATCTCATAGAAGGCAAGCGTTTGGCCGCCATGAGTCATGGGCGTTTATATCAGAAATGAGAGAAGAATGCTTTTGACAAGAAGGTACGCACGCGCCGGTTCAGTGAAAGGGACTTGGTGCTGAAGAAAGTCTCCCAAGCTCTGAAAAACAACAGAGGAAAATGGGCCTCGAACTACGAAGGGACTTTCGTTGTAAAAAGGGCTTTCTCTGGAGGGGCCCTGGTGCTCACCAACGTGGATGGTGAGGAGCTACCTTCACCCATGAACTCCGATGTTGTCAAGCGATACTACGCTTAGGATCTGGGGCAATTAAGGAAGTCGCTGCATGTTCTTTTATTTTTGTGTGTTCTTCTTGGTTTCCCCCAGGGATTCCTGTCCTCTGTAATTTTCTCATCGCAGTCTTTTAAAAGAAAAGAACGTGGGATTGAGGTTTCGGTCCTCACTTTGTGCTTTAAAATATGTGCAGTATTTGATAACCTGAGCCTTTTCACTCTGTCCATGGGATGCCCCAAGCGCTTAATTGAAACTGAACCCGACCAGCTTTCACTAAAAAGATTATTGCATTTGAAAATGCTCATGCATACACATACACATGCATATTTGTTATCTTATGACAAGAGCAGAATCGTCTTAGGCGATGGTCAAATACCGGGCCAAATCCAAAGACAGAGACAAATCGAGGTAAACGATAATGTGGCCACAGTTTGCTGCGCAATGTCATTTCCTGCTTTCAGGTACTTAGGGACGGACGCGAGTAGAGGCTAGGCCCATGATCGATGGATCGTTGTCCCATGCCCAGCTCCGGACAAGCGGGAAGCGCAGCTGGGAGGCAACCTAGTATCCTTTAAATTCCCAGTTATTATTACTGTTGTGTCTTTAAGGTAATGGTCGGATGCCTAATCTACCCTAAGGGGGTTCGAGTAAGCGAACGCCGACCCATAGAGAGCACATACCTGTGTTTCCCCCCCCCCCCCAAAAAAAAACATACAGGGTTAGCTCGCCTGGGCGAGAACCCCTGCACCTGGAAACATAAAAACGAGGGGAGGGGGAGTTTCTCTCCACCCAAAACTCCCCTCCCTCATTGAAAAACGCAGCACCCACGGGTTTTGCAGGTTTTCGCCCCTAGGCCACCATTTTTGTGCTTTTGCTTCCATTTTTAGTGTCTTTGGTCACTCCATACATGTAAGTGCACTATCCTTTGGTTTCTAGCTTTCCATTGATGCCTTTTATGCTTTGAATGGTACATAATTTGACCAATTCCGTGAGACAATTCGGGGCAAGTTTATGCTTTGTTTCTTTGAATTGAGGGGTTGTAGGGGATGGCCTTAGGCCTAGGTTGTGTTCTGAAATGATGGGGCAAGCCACATTGTCCCCATTCCCCTGTTGTTGGTACCTAAAAGTGCGCCCACCAAGTGCTCGGTGAAATGCCTCAATGGTATTTTTGCCTATGTTTGTAAATATGGCTTTTAGATTGGATTTGTGTATGTATGATTACCATTTTTGGATGCGGACAGCTTGCGAAAATTAGGATAAATGCCAAAACATGACTTAGGCCTAGGGGGCCCAAGCCTTTGTTTGTTGAAATACAAGAAGACATGAAAGTGAGAGCATGTTGGTGAGGTTTCCCCTTAAGGCCAACACTTGGTTTGGGCTGCACCATGTTTTCCTTGTACCTAGATAGTGTGAAAATGTTGTTCACCATGTACATGTGTATGTTGAATAGGTAGCTAAATGCTTTGCAAATATGCATAGATGTTGAAAATGGCACGAAGATGCTTCTCAAAGTAGGAACATATGATTTGAAATTGCCTTTCAAGAATGTGAATGAGTAGTACAAAAATTGCTTTTCCAATGAAGGTGCGACATGAAATTGTTTTCAAATGAGTGTAAACATGTGCGAATATATAACATGAAGTTGCCTCTCAAATGTATGAACATGTATGTGAATGAAATGTGAACATATAGCAAAAAGAATGGGGTAGGTAGGTAGCAAAAGCCTTGGAAAATATGTATGGATAGTTTGACACATAGCGTAAGGAATTTCTTTGCCAAAAAAGTAGGTGTATCTTGTAGGGTGCCGTTCATTGAGGGAAAGATAGGTATAAATGTATGAATTTCCTAGGAGAACCCGCACATTAACGTGTAAGCATTCCTTTCAAAATTCATATGGATGTTCAAGCTTTGTTGGAAAAAAGGGTACGCTGTTTGGCTTGATCTAGCTTTTTGTTTTGATTAAGTTTTTCTTGAACTAAGTTTCTAAACGTTTTTGCAAGAAATGGCTCCGAAGAAACTCTCCACGAAGAGGTCTAGAAGAGACGCCACAGCAGAAGGGTCCAGTGCCGCCCCCAAGTTTGATAGTCATCGTTTCCAGAGCGCCGAGCACCAGCAGCGCTTTGAGGCCATCAAAGGATGGTCGTTCCCCAGAGAAAGGCGTATCCATCTCAGGGAGGATGAGTATACTTACTTTCAGGAGGAGATAGCTCGCAGACGTTGGACGCCACTGGTGACTCCCATGGCCAAGTTTGACCCTGAGATAGTCCTAGAGTTCTATGCTAATGCTTGGCCCACAGAGGAGGGAGTGCGAGACATGCGTTCATGGGTGAGGGGTCAGTGGATTCCGTTTGATGCAAATGCCCTCAACCAGTTCCTGGGTGACCCGCTAGTTTTGGAGGAAGGTCAGCAGTGTGAGTTTAGCCAAAGGAGGAAAAGGGCCGATGGGTTCGATGAGGAAGCCATTGCCCAACTGTTGTGCACAACGGGGCAGGATTTCGCCCGGACTACTGTAGGGAGGCGGGTGCGGATCATGGGCACCAACATGACTACTTTGACCCAGACATGGATGGCACTGTTGCTCAGCAATGTCTTACCTAGCGATCACAACTCCGAGAAGTAATCCGACCGCCGATCACCCGGGCCTTCATCGAGAAGTACTGCACGCCTAGGCAGGCACAAGGTGATGCACATCAGGCCACAGACGCACCGCCACCACCTCGGCAGGCCGATCCCACTGGGTCCCTAGGCATGGAGCGTTATCTACAGCATTTGGTTCACCAACAGGCGGCTAACCACCGTGGGCAGGTGCAGATACATGAGTGTCTCTACCGATTCAGCCTCAGCCAGCAGGGGCAGGTTCCGCCCCTTTTGCATGCCCTACTCCGGAGCAGTTTGGGGCAGAGGTCGCATGGCTTGGAGACTAGCCCGAGGCCTAGGCAGGGGAGGAGCCTGCAGGATTCCCCGGTGAGGCAGATGAATCCCATATGGATGAAGAGATGACCGACCTGCTCGGTTTCTAGGGAGGGAGCGGAGCCACGTGACCAAGGTCACCGTACTTTTGTTACTAACATTACTGTTTTCTGTTATTGTCAATGTTGTTACTAACATTACTGTTTTCAGTTACTATTTTTGTTTCTGCTAAATTTGGCGTATTGGCTCTCAGTTATTTCGTCACCGTTTTTACGACTTACCGTTTTGTGCGTTTTTTTCGTTTACCTTGTGGTTAGACATAAGTAGGTAGTGTGTGTCCTCGTCCGCACGACCCTTTTCAGAGAGAAAAAGAAAAAGAAAAAGAAAGGGAAATAAACAAATGATAATAAAGAAAAAAAAAATAATAAAATAAAAAAAATAATAATAAGTTATTTAGCTAAAGAACCAACATGCTTTTGAAAAGAGATAACTTCCAACTTTTCTTTGAAGAAATTTTTTTTACTGATCATGACCGGTTTTTGATAGAAAATGTGTGTATACACCTGAAGGGTGAATGCTGTGAAAATTTTCCCGAACGCCCAAAATAGACTCAGATGAATGCATGAATTGATAAAAGAACATATTTTGGAAACACTGGGTTGACTTAAATAGAGAAAATGAATCCTGAGTCCTAGCATCACATGACCATAAAAACTTGATGCTTGAGTGTCCACATAGGTGCATGCATGACCAGTTTTGCATAAAATTTCCTAATCATCATTGTTGCATGTGTGTCATGGAAATAATGTGGGACATCCCCTTTACCCCAAAACCGCTGGCCAAAACCTGACATATATCGTGTCCAGCCTTTCTACAAGCCTTGAGCCAAAATCCCAACTTACCATAAAACCTTGACCCAGGGTGAGAATGTCAATCCTTGCCCTCGGAAGAAAGCAAAAAAAGAAAGAAAAATTCCCAATTGAAGAGTGGGAGAAAGCAAAAAAGAAAGAAAATTCCCGATCATGGATCGGAAGAAAATAGAAGAAATATGTAGAAAGGTCTTTGGGCTAGACAATATCTGAACAAAACAGAATTGTCACCAGGTAAACGAAAAAAGGAAACCACGACCTAAAGTGGTTCTCTCCCTTTGATTGCCAACCAAAATCCTATGCGTCGGTGGCTTGTTCACCTCACACTAAACAAAAACAGAAAAGGAAAAGGCCAAGACCACTCAAAGCCACATTCCCCACAAGAAAACAAACCATTCCCAAGAAAAAGTCCTATTGATCCATGATCACACGTGTAATCTTTGATTCGGTAGGAAATGATTTGCAAAATCAAGTCATGACATATCTATGGTTCGGAATTAGGATAAAACACTTACCTATGTGAGATTGATACACTTTGAGTGATTTTCTTATATTTTTGTTGGACCCAGTGTTTCCTCTAAATGGTCATTTAGAAACAAAATGCTAACATCCAAAATCTCATTAATGGTTATGAGAAGATTTCATCAGCATACTCTCTTTCCCGTATAGACACATTGTTTTTCATCCAAAAAAAAATCATATGTTGCTCTGATCAGTTGGAAGTTTTGTTTCTTTACTAAAGCATGTTCGCATTTTAGTGAAAAAACATCGAGACTATTTTAGTCTCACAGTTATCAAGAACTACGTAGGTCTGAGTTCCTCATCACAAATTGAGGATACGTAGGAGCAAGAGCCTCGCTTTTGTCGGCCGCCCCACAATCTCTATCATACTGACCCTGAAGTCAGGTGACATGCGGAAATACCCAAGTGGTTATCCGTATAAACATTCTTTCAGCTATCTGTAAGACTCAAACGCCTGATAGCACGCGGAGATAAATTATGGTCATCTGCACTTTTGTCATCCAGAGACGGTGGGTCCGATGACATGCAAGGGAAACTTATGGTCCCGCACCTTTTGTCAACCAGAGGCAAGCGAGCCCGTTGACATGTAGAGACAAATTATGGTCATCTGCACTTTTGTCATCCAGAGACGGCGGGTCCGATGACATGCGGGGGATCCTTATGGTCCCGCACCTTTTGTCAACCAGAGGCAAGCGAGCCCGTTGCACGTAGAGACAAATTATGGTCATCTGCACTTTTGTCATCCAGAGACAGCGGGTTCAATGACATGCGGGGGAACCATATGGTCCCGCACCTTTTGTCAACTAGAGGCAAGCGAGCCCGTTGACACGCATAGACAAATTATGGTCATCTGCACTTTTGTCATCCAGAGACGGTGGGTCCGATGACATGTGGGGGAACCTTATGGTCCCGCACCTTTTGTCAACCAGAGGCAAGCGAGCCCGTTGACATGCAGAGACAAATTATGGTCATCTGTACCTTTTGTCATCCAGAGGCGGCGGGCTTGATGACATGCGGGGAAACCATTTGGTCTCGCACTTTTTTCACATTTTGTCATCCAGAGGCGGCAGGTCCGATGACATGCGGGGAAATCATTTGGTCCCGCACTTTTTTCACCTTTTGTCATCTAGAGGCGGCGGGCCCGATGACATGTGGGGAAATCATTTGGTCCCACACTTTTTTCACCTTTTGTCATCCAGAGGCGGCGGGCCCGATGACATGCGGGGAAACCATTTGGTCCTGCACTTTTTTTCACCTTTTGTCATCCAGAGGCGGCGGGCCCGGTGACATGCGGGGAACCCATTTGGTCCCGCACTTTTTTTCACCTTTTGTCATCCAGAGGCGGCGGGCCCGATGACATGCAGGGGAATCATATGGTCCCGCACTTTTTTTTCACATTTTTGTCAACCAGAGGCAAGCGAGCCCATTGACACGCAGAGACAAATTATGGTCATCTGCACCTTTTGTCATCCAGGGACAGCGAGTCAGGTGGTAGGCGGAGATACCTTATGGTCATCCGCGCCTTTCGTCGACTGAGGGGAACAAATTCGGTAGTATCAAGATGATGTTGGTAGTACGGTGCTGATCATTTTCAAAATTTTTGCAGGTTTTTCACTCTCGTCATCCAGAAACATTCAAGTCGAGCGACGCGCGGAATTTTTCTCTGCTGGGCAGAGACGATTGGGTGCAATCGCAAAGGTTCCGCTGGTGGGGATATTGACCGGCCGAATGATGTTCCGCTCAAACGAAATTAGTGTCTTATCTTTACTTCCCTTTTATCTCCAATAAAAGACAAGTAAAGAGGGGCAATTGTCATACCCTAATTTCGTCTGGGGACCATCTGTTTGGTGGGATGCGACGTTCGTATGACCGCTTCGAGGAACTTGACACCCATCGTTAGGCAATCCATGAAGTTCCGCGACATGTCGGGAGTCGAAAGGAAGCATTATTACGCAATCCGTAAGTTCCGTAACATTCCAGAAGTCAAAGAGGGGATGGTTGCATAATCCGTAAAGTTTCGTGACATTATGGATTACGTAATTCGTAAAGTTCTGTGATGTTACGAAAAAAGAATCAGAAAAAAGGCAAAGGGGGGTGTATTTAGTAAACAAGGATGTGCAAATAGCAATCATGCCCACTTGGGCCTTCCAGGATGTTCCAACAGAAGGCGGTGCCTTCTGGTGGAAGCAACCCAGCTCACTTGGGCGAGCTGGGCGGCAACCACCTCCCTCTTTTCCCTATAAATAGGGGAAAGAGGGCAGAGCAAATTCGTTCAACCCTCCTGGTATCTGAGATTCACTTAAAATTAGTGAGAAACATTGTTTCCGTGAAGAAAATCCAAGCCGAGGCGCTTCTGTAACGCTTCCGAGTCGTCTCCGTGGGCGATTTCGTGAAGGTTTTTCACCGTTCTTCATCGTTCTTCATTCGTTCTTCGTCGTTCTTTGGTCTTCAACCGGTAAGTTCCTGAAATTGAACCTTTCAATTCATTCTATGTGCCCTTAGGGGTCCCCACTTGTTTTGCGTACTTTTATTTTTATTTTATTTGCTTTCCATACCCCCTTTTGACGTGTTTTAATAATTTATTTAAGTCATTTTCTCGCCTAATCAAGAATAAAATAAATTTCCACCGATCATTTGAGTTGTAATATCTTTTAATCTCCGTTAGAATAAAATCCGACCGATCTTTCATGTCGTAACCACGTTGAAAACCAAAAAGAGGCAAAATAATAATAAAATAATAAAAAAAATCAATCGGACGCTTTTCTTTGGGGTTTTTCTTAATTGAATTGACTAATAACCAAAGTGAAGCTAAGGCTAAAATTAACTCACAAATCAAGCTTTGTCATTAAAAAATCACCTAAAAACCATTTTAAGGTCCAACGCCTTGAATGATCCTCTTTGCTTTTATTTGGTTTAACGTGGACTTTTGAAAGCCTAAAGCCAACGCATAACTTTGTCACTACTTTCAAGAAACCAAGAGATCATTAATGGTCCAATGCCTTAATGTTTTCTCTTCTTTCAAAAAGAATCAAAAGATCGTTTAAATGGTCCAACGCCTTAAAACGACCTTTTCTGGTCATAACATATCTTGCAAAAAAGATAAAAACAACTTAACCAACGTTTAGTTCCTAAAGAACTACGTAGGTCTGATTTCCTTATCACAATTAAGGAATACGTAGGAGCAAGGGAAACACCCTTGTCGACCACAAAAAGATGAAAAATATATAAAAAGAATAAAAACACAAAAAGACATAAAAAGGGAAGCATCTTGAAGTCATATTCGCACACTTGATTAAAGGATACCGTCCCTCGTGACGGACGCGTGTGGTGCTAATACCTTCCCCGTGCGTAAATACAACTCCCAAACCTTTCACACTTAAAGTTCGTAGACCACGTCTTTTCCGGTTTTTTCGACATTTTCCTCAAATAAACGTTGGTGGCGACTCTGCGCATTTTCCTTTCTTGGAAGATGCACCCATGAGTCTCGCGTCGCCCTCCCGCCGAAGGGTAGGTTGCGACAAAGGGCATAGTGCCTCAACAGGTTATATTAGGAAGAATGGTAATAGCATTGGAAAAATGGTATGGGTTCCAAAAGGATCTTTTGTCAAAACTAACATTCAAGGACCCAAGAAAAATTGGGTACCTAAATCAAAAATATGATTATATGATTGAAGGACTCCTTGAAGCAAAGTTGGTACATTGATAGTGGTTGCTCCAAACACATGACGGGAGATGCATCAAAGTTTAGTCATATTTCTCCCTAGAATAGTGGACATGTGACCTATGGAGACAACAACAAAGGTAAAATTCTTGGAGTTGGAAAAATAGGTATGAATCCCTCTACCTCCATAGAAAATGTTTTGCTTGTTGATGGTCTTAAGCACAATTTATTAAGTGTTAGTCAACTATGTGATAAAGGCTTTTGGGTGTTATTTGATTCTCATAACAACTTTATTGAAAGTAAACCAGACCATAAAATAAAATATGTAGGACATAGGACCAATAATATGTACATGATAAATCTAGATAAAACCCCAAATCATGCTCAATGCTTTCTAAGTAAAGAGGATGAATCATGGTTGTGGCATAGGAGAATTACTCATATAAATATGGAACACTTAAATAAATTAATTTGGAAAGATTTAGTAATTGGCTTGCCAAAACTCAAATTTGAAAAGGATAGATTGTGTGATGCCTGTCAAAAGGGAAAGCAAGTAAGGGTTTCTTTCAAATCAAAGAATGTTGTTTCAACCACTCGACCCTTACAGCTTTTGCACATGGATCTCTTTGGTCCTTCTAGAACTACGAGCTTTGGTGGAAATTATTATTCTCTTGTCATAGTAGATGATTATTCTAAATATACATGGACTCTATTTCTTGCTCATAAAAGAGATGCATTTCACACTTTTAAGAAACTTGCCAAAATCATTCAAAATAAGAAAAATCTCAACATTTCATCCATTAGAAGTCATCTTGGAGGGGAATTTGAGAATAAAGACTTTGAATTATTTTGTGATGAAAATGGGATAAAACATAATTTTTCTGCATCTAGAATCTCTCAACAAAATGGAGTAGTTGAAAGGAAAAACAAATCATTAGAAGAATTAGCAAGTTTGATGTAAATGCTTTGTGTTAAATAATGGAAAAGACAACTTGGGCAAGTTTGATGCAAAGTCAGATAAAGGTATATTTCTTGGTTATTCTTTGAATAGTAAAGCTTTTAGAATATATAATAAAAGAACTATCACTATTAAAGAATCAATTCATGTTGCTTTTGATGAGACTAACTCTATTAGGCCAAGAAAGGATATACTTGATGATATTATAGATACTTTAGAAGATACGCATATTCATGAAGAAGTCCACAAAGACAAAGAAGATGGAAATAGTAGAGATTCTCAATCCAAAGAAAATCAAATAAACGTGGATCTTCCAAGGGAGTGGAGAACTTCAAGGTATCACCCTCTGGATAATATCATAGGTGATATCTCAAAAGGGGTAACAACTAGACACTCTCTTAAAGATGCATGCAATAACATGACTTTTGTCTCTTTAATTGAACCTAAAAACATAAATGAAGCCATAATAGATGAACATTGAATCATTGCTATGCAAGAAGAATTAAATCAATTTGAAAGAAATCAAGTATGGAAATTAGTTGATAGACCTAATGATCATCCAATTATTGGAACTAAATGGGTATTTAGAAATAAATTGGATGAACATGGAATAGTCATTAGAAATAAGGCTAGATTAGTAGCTAAAGGATATAACCAAGAAAAAGGAATAGATTATGAAGAAACTTATGCTCTTGTAGCTAGACTAGAAGCTATTAGAATGTTACTTGTCTTTGCATCAATAATGGATTTCAAACTTTATCAAATGGATATTAAAAGTGCATTTTTAAATGGATTTATTCAAGAAGAAGTGTATGTTGATCAACCTCCTGGATTTGAAAATTCAGATTTGTCCAATCATGTTTTTAAATTGAAGAAGGCTCTATATGGTTTAAAACAAGCCCCTAGGGCTTGGTATGAACGACTGAGCAGATTTCTTTTAAAAAAGGGCTTTACAAGAGGAAAGGTTGATACCACACTTTTCATTAAAAGAAAAATGCATGATATTCTCCTAGTTCAAATATACATAGATGATATAATCTTTGGAGCTACTAATGATTCCTTGTGCAAAGAATTCTCTAATGATATGCAAAGTGAATTTGAAATGTCCATGATGGGTGAGTTGAATTTCTTTCTTGGACTACAAATAAAACAAACCAAAAATGGAATCTTTATTAGTCAAGCAAAATATTCCAAAGAATTGCTTAAGAGGTTTGGAATGGAAAATGCTAAACAAATGGCCACCCCTATGAGCACTGCTTGCTACTTGGATAAAGATGATGCTGGTCAATTAGTATATATAAAGAAATATATAGGTATGATCAAATCTCTTCTTTATTTATTAGCAAGTAGACCAGATATTATGTTTAGTGTTTGCATGTGTGCTAGATATCAAGCCAATCCCAAAGAATCTCACTTAAGTGCCATCAAAAGAATAATGAGATATTTACTAGGCACTATAAATCTAGGCTTATGGTATCCTAATAATTCTTCTTATAACTTAGTAGGATACTCTGATTCTGACTTTGCTAGATGTAAAACCGATAGAAAAAGCACTAGTGGGACTTGCCACTTTATTGGTTCCGCACTAGTATCATGGCATAGCAAAAAGCAAAATAGTGTTGCCTTATCAACTGCAGAAGCAAAATATATTTCTGCTGGAAGCTCTTGTGCACAAATCCTATGGATGAGACAACAACTCTCTGATTATGGTTTAATGCTTGATTCTTAACCCTTTTTATCTCCATTTTAATTACTAATTAGCCTTAATTGTCAAATTAATTATGCAGTTTTATCATTTGGGCCTACTTGACTAATTTTGTGTTTTTAATTTAATTTCAGGAGAATTATAAACAATTGGACTTGAATCCGGAATTGGGCTTGAACTTGAAGAGAGAAGACAATTTTATTTTATCAAATCTTATCTTATCCAGATTTTATTTCATCTAGATTTTATTTTGTCCAGATTTTATTCCATCCAATCTTATCTTATCTTGTCCAGATTTTATTTTATTTATGGACTTGGACTTAAAATAGATTTGTAAGCTTTGGGGCTGAGGACCTATATAACAGTTTTATTTTATTTATGGGCTTGAACTTAAAATAGATTTGTAAGCTTTGGGGTTGAGGACCTATATAACAACACCAAGGTTTTAGTTTGTGGAGTTTTTGGAGAGGAGAATAATTCTAGGATTTTAGAATTCCAGTTTTTACTGTTCATGCACACTGTTTACGTAGAATAAAATTCGTGTTCTGCAATTTCATTTTTGCTTCAATCTACAATTTCGTTTCTGCTGATTAATAGAAGGCTAAGTCTCCAGCGTTGTTTTCTCTTGAGGATCAAGCACAACTCTCTTTGAGGTTTTGTTATTACTATTGAGTTCTGATCAGTTTTTCCTCTTCACCAATTACTCTGTATTTGTTGCTATTAATCCATGCATGCTTAGTGCTTGATTAATTGTCTCTGTGCTTAATTTATGTTCATGCTTAATGATCAATTTCGTTCATGATTAATTGGTGTATGTGTTGCTTAATCACATAATGACAACCTTATGTTAATTTTCGCTTAGTAATTTAATTTAGGGTTGGATTAAGTGGTTGAACTGATTAAGGATAAACTCTCGTAACCTAGGATAAGAGACTTGCTTGTGAATCAAGGGGAAACAACATGTTTTAATTCTGTTATTTTCTAATTCAAATTTGCTTGCTGTTTAATTTACAAAAACAAACAACCCCCCCCCCAATTCGTTACTATTTTATTACTATCTGTTATGAACGTTTGGTGGACCATTTCTCGTTGGGAGATGACCTAGGATCACTTCCCAAATACTGCATTTTTAATGTTTATTTGATTCGGGTACGACCTCGATCAAATTTGGTGCCGTTGCCGGGGAGCAGTGGGCCAAAGGTTCATAATAATGTTTAGTTTTTTGTGTGTAGCTCTGTCATTTAGGTTGTGAGTGTGTGTTGTTTTGTTCTGAGTAGCGTTTTTTTTGCATCACAGTCGCGTTCCCTATTTAGCGACTGTTTTAGCATCTGTTTTAGTTTTGTGTAATGCTGTGAATAGTGATTAGCGACTGAACTAGCGATTGATTTTGCAATATAATTGGCGATTTTTGTTTTGATAGTTAGAGTTGTTATTTTTGGCTGATTTTTTGTGTGGTAGTTTCTTTTGGTCCATATTTTGTGTGAAAAATACCAGAAGCACTTGGTGTGGCTGAATTTGAGAGAGGAAAAAAATTTTGGGGACTTGTGTTTAGCAAAACTTAAAACGGCCATAACTTTTGCTCCGGTTATCAGAATGACTATTATTATATATGCATTTAGGGTAGAAGAAAATTTCCAATGCTATGGAAACAAACCTATGGTCCGTTTCCATTTTAAACTTGAAAAATCATCCGTTTACTCAATTTTTTTATTTTTTTAGTATTATTGTCTTATTTTTCTAAACTTTCCTTAGGTAGTTTTCATAGTTAGACTTTGAATTTTTGTCTGAAAATTTTTGTGCTATCTTTTCATGATTTTAGGTTGTTGCTCAAAACATCTCAGCTCATTTGGATATCGTTTGACTATAGTTGTAGTTTTACCCCCTTGTTAGGTGCTTGTTGAGAAGCACATTATTTGCTGCATATAGTGCATGACTAGGGGCAATTCAGGTGATTTACAACCGTTTGATCCTGAAATAGATAGAACCTTTCATAGATTAGTTAGGCATAGTGTGCATCCTAGTCATTCTGTGCATTTTGAGCATTTTGAGCATTCTTAGTATTCTGTTGCTGGTGCTTCAGAATATTCTGATTTTGAGCTTTCAATTACTAATTTTCATACTAAGAACATGGCTCAACCTCCACCTCGTGAGAGGACTCTTAGGGAAATGGCTGCACCTGATTTCACTTATGAAAGCTTGTGCATTCAATATCCTGATGAGGGTGTTCCATATGTTCTCAAGACTGGACTAATACATTTGCTGCCCAAGTTTCATGGTCATGCAGGTGAAGATCATCATAAGCATCTTAAGGAGTTTCATATTGTCTGCTCCACCATGAAACCCCCTGATGTCCAGGAAGATCATATCTTTTTAAAAGCTTTTCCTCATTCTCTGGAGGGAGTGGCGAAAGATTGGCTGTACTACCTTGCTACTAGGTCCATTACCAGTTGGGATGACCTTAAGAGGGTGTTCTGGGAGAAATTCTTCCCTGCATCTAGGACCATTGCCATTAGAAAAGACATTTCAGGCATCAGGCAACTTAGTGGAGAGAGCTTGTATGAGTACTCGGAAAGATTCAAGAAATTGTGTGCAAGCTATCTTCACCACCAGATTTCTAAGCAACTCCTTCTGCAGTATTTCTATGAGGGACTTAGCAACATGGAGAGGAGTATGATTGATGCAGCCAGGGGTAGAGCCCTTGGTGATATGACTCTTGCTGAGGCTAGGAATTTGATTGAGAAGATGGCTTCCAACTTCCAACAATTCAGTGCAAGAAATGATGCTATTGTCCTTAGAGGAGTCCATGGGGTGGCCACAGATTCACCTTCATCTTCTAAAAATAAAAAGCTTGAGGGAAAACTTGATGCCTTGGTCTCAACCTAGTAACTCAGCTTGCCATGAATCAGAAATCTGCACCTGTTGCAAGAGTCTGTGGTCTATGTTCTTTTGCAGATCACCAAACAGATCTTTGTCCTTCTTTGCAGCAATCTGGAGTCAATGAGCAACCTGAAGCTTATGTTGCAAACATTTATAATAGACCTCCTTAGTAGCAAAACCAACAACAGTAGAATAATTATGACCTTTCAAGCAACAGATACAATCCAGGTTGGAGGAATCATCCAAATCTAAGATGGGCAAGTCCTTCACAACAACATCAGCCTGTCCCTCCTTTCCAGAATGCTACTGGTCCAAGCAAGCCATATGTTCCTCCTCCAATGCAGCAGCAGCAGCAGTCACAACAAAGACAATAAGCAACTGAGGCTCCTCCTCAACCTTCCTTAAAAGAGTTAGTGAGGCAAATGATCATCCAGAATATGCAATTTCAGCAAGAGACAAGAGCCTCCATTCAGAGTGACAAATCAGATGGGGCAGATGGCTACTCAGTTGAACCAAGCTCAGTCCCAAAATTCTGACAAATTGCCTTCACAAACTGTGTAGAATCCAAAAAATGTGAGTGCCATCACCTTGAGGTCTGGCAACCAAATTCAAGTGCCTCCAATAGTAGCAGCACCTGTACCTGAACCTGTCAAGCTTCATTCTACACCTGAAAAAGAGGATGAGATAATTGCACAAAAGAGAAAGCTTCCTAACAAAAATTTTCATGCAGGTGAACCCTCTTCTAGTAATTCAGACTTACCGCAACCTCCTATCCCTCTTCCATTCCCACCTAGAGCAATTCCAAACAAAAAAATGGAAGAAGCGGAAAAGGAGATCTTGGAGACCTTCAGGAAAGTAGAGGTGAACATACCTCTGCTAGATGCCATCAAGCAGATTCCAAGATATGCCAAGTTTCTAAAGGAGTTGTGCACCCACAAAAGGAAGCTCAAAGGCAATGAAAGGATTAGCATGGGCAGAAATGTGTCAGCATTGATAGGTAAATCTGTTCCTCACATTCCTGAGAAATGTAAGGACCCAGGTACTTTCTGTATACCTTGCATTATTGGGAACAATAAATTTGAGAATGCCATGCTAGATCTAGGAGCATCAATTAGTGTCATGCCTTTGTCCATTTTCAATTCTTTATCTATTGGACCTTTGCAATCTACAGATGTGGTGATTCATTTGGCAAATAGAAGTGTTGCTTACCCCGTAGGTTTCATAGAGGATATGCTGGTTTGGGTTGGTGAACTTATTTTTCCTATTGATTTTTATGTTCTTAATATGGAAGAGGGATTTTCCCATGGTTCAGTTCCAATTATTTTAGGCAGGCCATTTATGAAAATAGCCCGAACCAAGATAGATGTTTATGTTGGCACATTGTCTATGGAGTTTGGTGATATAGTTGTTTCATTTTAACATTCTTGATGCCATGAAACATCCATATGAGGTAATTGATCAGATTGTTGATGATTATATGTTTGATTTTGATTCTGTTCTTCATGGTAGGAAACATCCATTTTTATCTGATCTGCATACTTGTCATTCCTTATGCATTGAATTTGAATCTGAGTTTGAATTTTATCCTATATCTGATTTTTATGCTGAGAATGAATCTGAATTTGAGTCTGGTTCTGATTTTCTGGGTGTTGTACCTCTTGATGTTGATCTTTTGGAGTCAGAATGCACTAACCATGTTGCAGGAAGTACATATACTTTTGACTTGCTTTATGAGGTACAGGTTGAGGAACCTTCTTCTTCTCCTACCCTGGTTCCTCCCACTGTTCAGCCACCACCCACACCAGAGTTGAAGCCCTTACTAGTGGCTGACCACTTGAGTAGGATTAAGCGTGCGTCCGAGGACTCACCCATTCGGGATGATTTTTTGGAT
Organism: Glycine soja; assembly: GCF_004193775.1. Classification (NCBI taxonomy): domain Eukaryota; kingdom Viridiplantae; phylum Streptophyta; class Magnoliopsida; order Fabales; family Fabaceae; genus Glycine; species Glycine soja. Next base: position 28,513,249 of record NC_041009.1, on the reverse strand, counting down.
GGCCACTTGTACATTCTATATAGTATTTCTGATTCCTTCCCCACTCCCTGGTTTGCTAATATTGTGAATTATTTGGTTGCTTTTGTTTTTCCTCCCTAAAGCTCAAAATGATAAAATTAAGAGCGATGCTAAGCATTATATTTGGGATGACCCCTATTTGTGGAAGTTGTGCAGTGACCAGGTTATTAGGAGATGCATTCCAGACCATGAGATTGACTTGGTTCTGCAATTCTGTCATTCTTCCGCACCAGGTGGCCATCTTGGCATACAGAGGACAACTCGCAAGGTGCTTGACTGCGGTTTCTATTGGCCCACCATCTTCATGGATGCATGGAGAATCTATAGCACTTGTGAGCCTTGTCAGAGAGCAGGCAACTCACCTTCATGGAGACAGCAAATGCCTCAACAACCCATGTTATTCTGTGAGGGGTATAGATTTTATAGGGCCTTTGTAGAAGCAAAACTTCATGGTGAATCAAAGGTGTTTTGATGATAACAATGATGATGACAAAAGATGATGAAAAAGGTGATGACAAAAAGCTCAAAGCTCAACCAAAGAACAACTCAAGTGAATCAAAGATCAATCAAAGAACAACTCAAGTGAATCAAGAAGAATTCAAGACTCAAGAAGAAAGTTTAGAGTCAAGAATCAAGATTCAAGGTTCAAGATCTCAAGAATCAAGATCAAGATTCAAGACTCAAGATTCAAGAATCAAGAGAAGGCTTAATCAAGATAAGTATGAAAAGTTTTTTCTCAAAAATTGAGTAGCACATGATTTTTTCTCAAAACATGTTTACCAAAGAGTTTTTACTCTCTAGTAATCGATTACCAGATTGTTGTAATCGATTACCAGTAGCAAAATTGTTTTGAAAAAGTTTTCAAATTGAATTTACAACGTTCCAATTAATTTCAAAAAGCTATAATCGATTACAATGTTTTGGTAATCGATTACAAGTTCCTTTGAACGTTGAAATTCAAATTCAAATGTGAAGAGTCACATCCTTTCACATAAAAGCTTTGTGTAATCGATTACACTTATTTGGTAATCGATTACCAGTGACTGTTTCTGAGTAATCAAAAGATGTAACTCTTCAAAAAGGTTTTGACTTTTTCAAATTGGTTTTAAGTTTTTCTAAAAGTTATAACTCTTCTAAATGGTCTTCTTGACCAGACATGAAGAGTCTATAAAAGCAAGGCTTTGTTTTGCATTTTCAATTAATTCATTCTTTCAATCTTGAATACTTTTCCAATCAATCTCTTACAATCCTTTACAAGCCTTGAATCTCTTTGAACTTCTTCTTCTTCTTTGTACCAAAAGCTTTCTGAAGTTTTCTAGTTTTCTAAACCTTGAAAACTTGTGCTATTCATCTTTTCATTCTCTTCTCCTTTTGCCAAAAAGAATTCGCCAAGGACTAACCGCCTGAATTCTTTTTGTGTCTCTCTTCTCCCTTTTCCAAAAGAACGAAGGACTAACCGCCTGAATTCTTTTGTGTCTCCCTTCTCCCTTGTCAAAGAATTAAAAACGACATAGTCTGAGAATTCTTTTGATTCTTCCCTTTCCCTAATAAAAAAGTGTTCAAAGGACTAACTGCCTGAGAATTCTTTTGTATCCCCATTCACAAAGTATCAAAGGTTTAACAGCCTGAGATCTTTGTCTTAGAATTGGAGGGTACATCCTTTGTGGTACAAGTAGTGGGTACATCTACTTGGGTTTGACTGAGAACAAGAGAGGGTACATCTCTTGTGGATCAGTTCTAGTGGAGGGTATATCCACTAGGGTTTCAAAGAGAACAAGGGAGGGTACATCCCTTGTGGATCTTTGCCTGCAAAAGGATTTTTACAAGGTTGAAATAAATCTCAAGGACCGCAGGTGTGGCGTCCCTAAATAATGACTGGTTTAATAGTAATAAATTAAATAGCAGAAATCATGGGAATTTTTTTTTCTTTTTCTCTCTTTTTTTTCGCACTGTTATTCATTTCACGGTAATTAAATTCAGAAGGAGAATTATCACTATAGAGTCCTGAATGACCAGTTCACAACTCTATTCGGATTCATTTCTTTTTGATCATTCATAGCCTCTAAACTATTTTGCTCTTTCAAAAATATACCAGCTATCATTTTAGGTTGTCACGTGAAAGATAATAAGATGCGGTCGATAAACTCTTTTCAAATAAAATTCGTTAACATTTCCTTTTCAAATAACAAGATTAAACATAATTGTTTTTATCATCTAAAACTGTCCAAAATATGGGAGTTTGCAAAATAACATAGTGACATCCAGAGCAAAGTTAACAACTGTGGTGGCTTCAGCCACAATATATACAATCATAAGAATTTCTATGCAATAGGTCTACCCACCCAAAAATCAAAAGAGTAAACCTAGCAGTCTGAACTAGATACACCCACCCACAGAAAGTATGTACGCCTAGTCTAAGGAGCCGTCTGCTATGATGAAGAGTCGTCACTGTTTGTTGTCCCTCCAGGGCCACTCTCCTCTGTAGAGTCTGCCTCAGATGCTAACATAATATCCTCTGGAGAATCAACATCAAGGAGTGGGTCTTCATCATCCTCAGGTAAGTCAAGGGCGTCCATAGCAGGTTCAGGAGGTAACTCCTATGGGTCCTCTTTAAGATCCTCTTCAGAGGATGACACCTCTATCACTTGAACCGGCTCAACTAGTCGATATGGAGTAGGTGTGGGTAGTATCCACTCCACAGGCTGCTGAAGTGTGCGTGCGGGTTCCTCCGGATGTACTAATGAAGTAGCAGTGAGTCGAATTGTGCCACGGAATCGGCACCTCTCATTGTCTTCGAGGGTCTCCCAAACACCCTCTAAGCACTCGATCACAACGTGATCATGGATCAACTGTGCTGCCATCGCGATCTACAAGAGATAAAAGAAAGAGGGTAGACTCTTTCACAAGAAATCTAACTACACAGGTAACAATACAATGCGTCCCCTAACGGCTACGCATAGTCAAAATGTCTTGTTCAAGGGATTTCCTCTCTGGTAATCGATTACCAAAGTATGTAATCGATTACCAGTGCCCAAAAACGAATTACTCAGCCTTTGCACATTGGAATCTACAAATTACACTGTGTAATCGATTACACATAAATGGTAATCGATTACCAGTAGCAGGTAGCACTATGTAATCGATTACCAGTGCCCTATCATACTGTGTAATCTTGGTAATCGATTACCAGAAGCTACTTAACATCTTGTCTCCATTTTTAAACCCTGTAATCGATTACCCACGAATGGTAATTGATTACCAGAGGCTAATTTCCAGATACCACCCAAGATACATAGTTGGCCAGCCGCCACACAAGCCTCCTTGCTTCGTGGACTTTGTTCTTTTATTGGTTGACTGCCAGGAGCTCGCCTGTTTAGGTACGTCACAGGTTCTCACTGACTGACTATGCCCAAGTTGGGTCGGGATTAGCCAAGCTTGGTTTTGGGCAATAGTACCCCACCTGACGTCCCCAAGGTCTCCTGACCCCCGCGACATATCTCCAGGTACCACTCTGTGGTCAACAAACAAAAGTAGGAAGACCGACTCTACCATGCTTTCTCACATCAAGCTTATTGGATTATGGGCACCCATCATATGTGGCACTAGGTGGCGATCGGGCGATGGCACAAATCAACTATCCCACTTCTACAAGCCAGGCATAAGCACACCATCCCCAGTTGCCCACCTTTACATTGAGCTCACGCACTCCTACGTAGCTCTTATCCTCGTTCCTCTCAGCACCGGGTCCCCATCAACCCCTCCAAGCTTTCACAATATCCAAAAAATTCAATTCCATTTGTCACGAAACTATCCTAAACCAAGAAAAACAGAGTGGAGGCAGAAAACTCTGCACAAAGCTCATTCAAATTCCATAGTTTTTCCTACTCACATGCCCCAGTAACATTCTCTTCGTTCCAATTCGTTGACCATTGGATCGCCTTGAAACTTTTACTAGAGGTTCCTAATACAGAAATCTAAATTTTGACCGTTGGGATCTGCTAGAGAATGCCTAGAACACGAGATGTACTACCTTTCCCGTGACTAGCGCTGCACAATTATTTTTTTGCACATTTGGTCAAATTTGCTGCACAATTTGACAGCTTTTGCTGCACAATTTGGCAGATTTCGAATTCTAGCTTGCTTGTATCCAATTTCACTCAAATTGGATCCTACAAGTCCTAAACCATGTCTAAATCATGTTTAAACCAAAATCAAACTTCAGACCAAGGCAAATCAAAATATAGGTATCCAACCCCCCCCCCCCCCCAATTTAGTGAATTCTCAAGGTTTGAAAGGTGAAAATGAGAATTGGGTAATTTTGGGGTAAACTCTCATCTTCATCAAGTCTATAACATTGATTTAGACTTGCTCAAACTGGTTTTAAGGTTAAATCTCCACCTATTCAAAATTTGGCCTCACAACACCCAATTTACCCTAGAAATGGCTTTTTCCTTTCACATTTGTCACTCATTTTTCCCATTTGCTCTGCCTAACCTTCCTTACAAGTCCTAATTGACATTCTAAACTAGAATCAACTCACCTTAGACTCCAATTTCCACTAACCCCAAATTTGGCTTTTCTAACCCTCAAAATCTCACACTTTTCCACTTACAACACTACCATTCTCACATTTAACCCTAAGTTAACTCTCCCCATCATCTCTACCAGTTTTCTATCAACATTTTAAGCATACATATATCACAAAGCATCGTTATTAAACCCTAAATCAACATGGGTAGTTTTGCTCACATCAAACATGTCAAGTTTAGCATGATTTCAACAAATTCCTTCACAAATGACTACCCTAAGGCAATAACCTAGTAGAACTATCCATTATAGCTCCCAAAAACCCAACACCCACAAATTTCAAGTGAGAAGAAGTCCACCCTTACCTGAAATTTAAAGCCCCACGAAGTAGAGGGAGGCTCCAAGACTCCGAAAATGGCTTTTCCTTGCAATTTGGGGTAGAAAGGAAGAGGAATTTGGAGCTTCAATGGAGGCAACAATGGTGGAGAAGAAGAAGAGAAAAAAAAACAACGTGGAAGGGAGGAAGAAGCTTTTGAAATTTTTCTGAAGGAAGAGAGAGAATTTGGCTTTTTAAAAAGAAATGATTTTCTTTTCTTTTTTTTTTCAAAAAGCAATGCCACATGTCCTATTTTAAATGGAGCAAAAGGGCCCACCTCTTTCCTTTGATTTGACATCATACTCAGCCATAAGGAAGAAAAATTGAACCTTTTTGGATGCTGAAATCCTGCCTCGGTTTGCATGCCGCCTCTCTGGTTCCAGTTCCTTGCGTTTCTCTGCACCCATCGGGGCCCATTTTCGAAAGTAGGCAATATATATATCAAAATGCTCAGAATGAGACCCTGAGCGTGGTTCAGAGGTTGGTTTTGTTAAATTTTAAGTTGTACGCAAAACGATAATTTTTAGACTAATTAATTGCGAATTAATCTATAACCGTTCGGTTATGGGTTACTCTTCGTTAATTAGTCTAACCCGCATATCTTTCCACCAATGTACATATATATATATATATATATATATATATATATATATATATATATATATATATATATATATATATATATAATTATTTAAATGTAGCACTTACAAAATTCCGGGTAGAAATTCTAGGATGTCACAGCAGGTCGCTTGGGGACTGGATGTAGGCACGGGTTGTTGCCGAACCAGTATAAAAACTCTTGTGTGTTTGTTCCCTTCTTCCCTACTCTTTTACTTTCCGCTGTGCATTTAATTTCCGCTTTTACTTTCTGTTAAGTTTCTCTTCTACTCCTCATTCTCTTAACAATTTAGTAAAAGCCTTAGAAGAGTAATTTTTTAATTAGTAAAGGTTTAGGAATAATCAATTCAACCCCCTCTTTTTAATTATTCTGAGCCCACTCGATCCAACAACCTTTCCCTGTCTCTTTTGGTTTTGTTTATATTCTCCTTGCTGTTGATTATGTTTCAAAATGGGTGGAAGCCAAACCCACCAGAACTAACGATGCTAAGGTTGTTGTAGATTTTGTTAGATCTAATCTGTTTTGCAGGTTTGGAGTCCCTAGAGCCATCGTTAGTGATCAAGGCACCCATTTTTTTAACAGATCCATGTTTGCCTTGCTCAAAAAGTATGGGGTCGTTGATGTGCCATCATTTTCTTCTATTTTCTAAACCCTTTTTGCACCATTTTAATTACTGATTGGTCTTAATTGTCAATTAATTAGGCAGTTTTATTATTTGGGCTCATTTAGCTAATTTGATGTTTTTAATATAATTTCAGGAATTAATGAAACATTGGGCTTAATCTGGATTTTGGTTGTGGACTTGAAGAGAGCAAATAAAGCAGCGCTTACCTTAGTTAATTTCTAATTAGGAAATTTCGCAATTTTATGTGGTTCAGTGTTTATTTCGTTTTGGGCCAGAGTATTGTAATAGGGCCCAGTGACTTTGAGTGACTCTTTTTTTTAAAATAGCAGCCTTGGGATTCGTGTAAGGCTATTATGTCATGTTATTCATTATTCAGAGCTTTGTTTAGGTTTTTACGTTTTTCTCTACTTGAATGCTACTGTTTTGTTCTTAATGCAATTTTCCATTTTCTGCTTCTAATTACAATTTCGTTCTTGTTTATTCTTCTACTTTCATTTACGTTTCTGCTTAATTTACGTTTCTATTTCATTTACGTTTCTGCTTCATTTACGTTTCTGCTTTTAGTTTCATTTGCATTTTCTGTTTGAATCTATGGAAGGCTAGATTTTCTGGTGTTGTTTCCTTTTGAGGACGAAGCCCAACTCTCTTTGAGGTTTTGTTTATAATGTGGCTTCCTGGCAGTTTCCCCTTCACCAGTTAACCCAAATTCGTGAACATTAATCAGTGCACGCTTCGTGTTCGATTAATTGCCTTTGAGCCTAACTTGCGTTCATGCTTAATGGACGAAGGGCTAACTGGTGTATGTGTTGCCTAATCACGTATTGACAACCCTAAGTTGATTTTCGCTTAGTAAATTGAAATAGGGTTGGATTAAGTGGTTAACTGTCAGGGACGAATTCTCCATAACCCAGGATAAGAGAATGGCTTCTGAATCAGAGGAAACAACCCATTTTTAATATTAGTAGTTTCGTATTCTAGTTTACTTGTTCTGTCCTTTAAATCACAAAACAAACAAACCCCCCCAATCGTTACTGTTACTGCAAGTGTATTATGAACATTTGGTTTATCATTACTCGTTGGGAAACGACCTAGGATCACTTCCTAGTTACTGCATTTTCATGTTTATTTGATTCAGGTACGGCCTCGATCAAATTTGGCGCCGTTGCCGGGGAACAGTGTCCAAAGGTTCATAATAGCTAGCGTTGTGTGTTTAATTCCTTCATTTTTTATGTTTAATTGTTAGTATTGTGTTAGTATGTGTGTTAGTGTTGTTTAATGTCCTGGTATTTTGTTTAGTGTGTGTTCTGTTTCAGTTTTCCTATTAAGCGTTTCCCCTGTTTCAGTTTTGGGTGTTTTGCTGTGATTAGTGTTTTGCGACGGACTTAGCGACCACTTTTGCTTGCGACAAAATAGAGTAGTAGTAGAAATCATGTAGCGACGGATTTTAGCGACCACCCATGCTGAATTATTTTGGATTTTTTGTTTTTGTAGCCAGGGTTGTTATTTTTGGCTGAATTTTTTTGTGGTAACTTCTTTCAGTACATATTTCGTGGCAAAAATAGCTAGAGCCTTTAGTTTGGTCAGATTTGAAAGTTTAAAAAAAGTAGCAAATTTTGTGTTTGTCAAAACTTCAAACGGCCATAACTTTTGCTCCGGTTATCAGAATCGCTATTATTATATATGTATTTGGGGTAGAAAAAATTTCCTACGCCGTGGAAGCCCGCCGTAGGCCGGCTAAGGTCTCCATCGTCCAAAAATAGTGATTCTGTCAAAAGTTTTTTATTTTTCAAATTTTATTCACTTATTTTTCTTAACCTGTCATTTTTAGCTTCCATAGTTAGACTTTGAATTTTTGCCTGAAATTTTTTGTGCTATCTTCTCATCATTTTATAAGGTTTCTCACAAAATTTCAAGTCATTTGGATATCATTTAAGGGTAGCTGTAGTTCAAACCTACACCTTAATTTACATGACAAGGCAACTAGTTGTGCATGCTGAATGTAGTGTATGACTAGAGGCAATCCATCTGACTTACAACCCTTTGATCCTGAGATAGATAGGACATTTCATAGATTAGTTAGGCATCATTTTATACCTTTTGATCATCCTGAGCATTCCATTATTGGTGAATCTGTGCATTCTGTTATTGGTGATTTTGAACATCCTGATTTTGAGCATTATAATTTTGAGCATTCTGATTCTGAGCATTTTGATTTTGAACATTCTGAGAACATGGCACAACCTCCACCCCGTGAGAGGACTCTAAGGGAAATGGTTGCACCTGATTTCACCTACGAAAGCTTGTGCATCCAATACCCTGATGAGGATGTCCCATATGTTCTTAAAACTGGATTGATTCATTTGCTTCCAAAGTTTCATGGCCTTGCAGGTGAAGACTCGCACAAACATTTGAAGGAATTTCATATTGTCTGCTCCACCATGAAACCCCCAGATGTCCAAGAGGATCATATATTTCTGAAGGCTTTTCCTCATTCTTTAGAGGGAGTGGCAAAGGACTGGCTGTATTACCTTGCTCCAAGGTCCATCACGAGCTGGGATGACCTTAAGAGAGTATTCTTAGAAAACTTTTTCCCTGCTTCCAGGACCACAACCATCAGGAAAGATATCTCAGGTATTAGACAACTCAATGGAGAGAGCCTATATGAATACTGGGAGAGATTTAAAAAACTATGTGCCAGTTGCCCTCACCATCAGATTTCAGAGCAACTGCTTCTCCAATATTTTTATGAAGGACTCAGTAATATGGAGAGAAGTATGATAGATGCTGCCAGTGGTGGAGCCCTTGGAGACATGACTTCTGTTGAAGCCAGAAATTTAATTGAGAAGATGGCTTCCAACTCCCAGGAGTTTAGCGCCAGAAATGATGCTATAGTCATTAGAGGAGTGCATGAGGTAGCTACAAACTCAGCTGCATCATCTGAAACTAAGAAGCTTGAAGGCAAACTGGATGCATTGGTTAACTTGGTAACCCAGCTGGCCTTGAACAAGAAATTTGTACCTGCCGCAAGGGTCTGTGGTTTGTGCTCCTCTGCTGACCACCATACAGACCTTTGCCCTTCCATGCAGCAACCTGGAGCAATTGAGCAGCCCAAAGCTTATGCTGCAAACATTTACAATAGATCTCCTCAACCTCAGCAGCAAAATCAACCACAACTGAACAATTATGACCTCTCCAGCAATAGATACAACCCTGGATGGAGGAATCACCCTAATCTCAGATGGTCTAGCCTTCAGCAACAACAACAACAGCCTGCTCCTTCCTTCCAAAATGTTGCTGGCCCAAGCAGACCATACATTCCTCCACCAATCCAACAACAACAACAGCCCCAGAAACAACCAACAGTTGAGGCTCCTCCACAACCTTCCCTCGAAGAACTTGTGAGGCAAATGACCTTGCAGAACATTCAATTTCAACAAGAGATCAGAGACTCCATTTTGAGCTTAACCAATCAGATGGGACAATTGGCTACACAATTAAATCAACAACAGTCCCAGAATTCTGACAAGCTGCCTTCTCATTCTGTCCAAAATTCCAAAAATGTCAGTGCCATTTCATTGAGGTTGGGAAAGCAGTGTCAAGGACCTCAACCCGTAGCACCTTCCTCATCTGCAAATGAACCTGCTAAACTTCACTCTACTCCAGAAAAAGGTGATGACAAAAATTTACCTAACAATTTCTGTGCAGGTGAATCTTCCACTAGTAATTCTAATTTGCAGAAGCAGCACATCCCTCCTCTTCCATTCCCTCCAAGAGCAGTTTCCAACAAAAAAATGGAAGAGGCAGAGAAAGAGATCTTGGAAACATTTAGAAAAGTAGAGGTGAACATACCTCTGCTGGATGCAATAAAGCAAATTCCAAGATATGCTAAATTCTTGAAGGAGCTATGCACTAATAAGCGGAAGCTTAAAGGAAGTGAACGAATTAGCATGGGCAGAAATGTCTCCGCATTGATTGGTAAATCTGTTCCCCAAATTCCTGAAAAATGTAAAGATCCAGGTACATTCAGCATACCTTGTATTATAGGGAAGAGTAAGTTTGACAATGCCATGCTAGATTTAGGAGCTTCTGTTAGTGTCATGCCTCTGTCTATTTTTAATTCTCTATCTCTAGGTCCCTTGTAGTCAACTGATGTGGTAATTCATTTAGCTAATAGAACTGTTTCCTATCCTGTTGGTTTCATAGAAGATGTCTCAGTTAGAGTTGGTGAACTTATTTTCGCTGTTGATTTTTATATTTTGAATATGGAAGATGGATTTTCTCAAGGATCAGTTCCCATCATTCTAGGCAGACCCTTTATGAAAACTTCTAGAACTAAGATAGATGTTTATGCAGGCACACTATCCATGGAGTTTGGTGATATAACTGTTCATTTTAATATTCTGGATGCTATGAAATACCCATCTGAAGATCTTTATGTATTTCGTGCTGAAATAATTGACGATGTTGTTGGTGAATACATGACTGATCTTTACTCTAATCTGCATGCCTCTCACTCTTCATGCATTGAGTCTGAAATTGTACTTGATCATATGTCTGAATTTGATGCTGAAAGTGAATCTGAAAGTGATATTGATTGCATGTCTGGTGGTGGTGTTTTACCTCTCGAGATTGATTTTATAGGGTCAGATAAGACTAACCATGTTTCAGGAAGTACACATACCTCTGACTTTCATTATGAGGTACAGGCTGAGAAACCATCTCCTTCTACCACTATCCAGCCGACCACACCAGAATTGAAGCCTCTACCATCAAATTTAAAATACGCTTACTTGGATGATAGCAAAAGTTTTCCAGTGATTATATCTGCCTCCCTTGCTGATGAGCAAGAGGAGAAGTTGTTGTCTATTCTCAAGAAACATAAGAAGGCTATAGGCTGGACCCTGGCGGACATTCCTAGTATTAGCCCATCCACATGTATGCATCGAATAAATTTAGAGGATGGAGCTAAGCCAGTAAGACAGCCACAGAGAAGACTCAACCCGATGATTCTTGATGTAGTGAAGAAGGAGATAACCAAGCTTTTGCAAGCTGGAATCATTTATCCCATCTCCGACAGCCAATGGGTGAGTCCCGTCCAGGTAGTCCCGAAGAAGACCGGCCTCACAGTGATAAAAAATGAGAAGGAGGAGCTGATTCCTACTCGGGTGCAGAACAGTTGGAGAGTCTGCATTGACTATAGGAGGCTGAACCAGGTTACCAAAAAGGACCATTTTCCCCTGCCATTCATTGACCAGATGCTTGAATGCCTGGCAGGTAAATCTCACTACTGTTTCCTTGATGGTTTTTCTGGTTATATGCAAATTACTATTGCTCCTGAGGATCAGGAAAAGACCACATTCACCTGCCCCTTCGGCACTTTTGCCTATAGGAGGATGCCTTTCGGCCTGTGCAATGCCCCTGGTACCTTCCAACGATGCATGATTAGTATTTTCAGTGATTTCTTAGAAAATTGCATAGAGGTGTTTATGGATGATTTCACTGTGTATGGATCCTCTTTTGATTGTTGTTTGGATAGTTTGGAAAAAGTTTTGAATAGATGTATTGAAACTAACCTTGTTCTAAATTTTGAAAAATGTCATTTTATGGTTGAGCAAGGTATAGTTTTAGGCCACATTATTTCCAATAAGGGTATTGAAGTAGATCCTGCAAAAATTTCTGTTATTGCACAATTGCCTTACCCCTCTTATGTGCGAGAGGTGCGATCTTTTCTTGGTCATGCAGGATTCTACAGGCGCTTTATAAGGGATTTTAGCAAAGTAGCCCTTCCACTGTCCAACTTGTTGCAAAAGGAGGTGGAGTTTGACTTTAATGACAGATGCAAAGAGGCTTTTGATTGCCTCAAAAGAGCGCTGACTACCACCCCCATCATCCAGGCACCCGATTGGACAGCCCCTTTTGAGCTTATGTGTGATGCATCAAATTATGCATTGGGGGCTGTCCTTGCTCAGAAAATTGATAAATTGCCCAGGGTGATATAATATGCTTCTAGGACTTTAGATGCTGCCCAAGCGAATTATACTACTACTGAGAAGGAGCTTCTAGCCATAGTTTTTGCTCTTGAAAAATTTCGATCTTATTTGCTTGGTACCCACATTATTGTTTATATTGACCATGCAGCTCTAAAGTACTTGTTGAAGAAGGCTGATTCTAAGCCTAGGTTGATCCGATGGATGCTCTAGCTCCAAGAGTTTGACTTGGAGATCCATGATAGGAGCGGAGCACATAATTTAGTTGCTAATCATTTGAGTCGGATCGAACTTGTAACGGATGCGGATTCACCCATTCGGGATGATTTCCCGGATGATCATTTGTATATAGTGTATAGTATTTCTGACTCTCTTTCTACTCCCTGGTTTGCCAACATTGTCAATTATTTAGTTGCTTATGTTTTTCCTCCCTTAGCATCTAAGGCCCAAAAAGATAAAATTAAAAGTGATGCTAAGCATTTTATTTGGGATGACCCCTACTTGTGGAAATTGTGCAGTGATCAGGTCATTAGACGGTGCATTCCAGATCATGAGACTTACTCAGTCCTGCAGTTCTGTCATTCTTCCGCACCGGGAGGTCATCTGGGTGTTCAAAGGACAGCTCGCAAGGTGCTTGATTGTGGTTTTTATTGGCCCACCATCTTTAAAGATGCGTGGAAGATCTGCAGCACTTGTGAGCAGTGTCAGAGAGCAGGAAATACACTTACATGGCGACAACAAATGCCTTAGCAACCTATGCTATTCTGTGAGGTGTTTGATGTCTGGGGTATAGATTTTCATGGGCCCTTTTCCTGTCTCTTTTGGTTATGTTTACATTCTCCTTGCAGTTGACTATGTTTCAAAATGGGTGGAAGCCAAGCCCACTAGAACTAATGATGCTAAAGTTGTTGCAGATTTTGTCAGGTCTAATCTGTTTTGCAGGTTTGGAGTACCTAAAGCAATTGTTAGTGATCAAGGAACCCATTTTTGCAACAGAACAATGCATGCCCTGCTTAAAAAGTACGGGGTTGTACACAGGGTATCCACACCATACCACCCCCAGACCAATGGACAGGCAAAAATTTATAACAGGGAGATCAAGAGAATTTTAGAGAAGATTGTGCAGCCAAGCAGGAAAGATTGGAGTACCAGGCTTGATGATGCTCTCTGGGCCCATCAGACTGCCTACAAAGCACCCATAGGAATTTATCCTTATCGGGTTGTCTTTGGAAAGGCATGTCATCTTCCAGTGGAAATTGAGCACAAAGCATACTGGGCAGTGAAGACTTGCAACTTCTCTATGGATCAAGCTGGTGAGGAAAGAAAGTTGCAACTGAGTGAGTTAGATGAAATCCACCTAGAAGCCTACGAGAATGCCAAGTTCTACAAAGAAAAGACCAAGAAGTTCCATGATAGCATGATAGTTAAGAAGGACTTCATGGTTGGGCAAAAAGTGTTATTGTATAATTCTAGGCTCAGACTCATGAGTGGTAAGTTGAGGTCTAAGTGGATTGGTCCTTTTGTTGTTACTAATGTTTTTCCTTATGGTACAGTTGAGATCAAAAGCGACTCCACAAACAAGAGCTTCAAGGTCAATGGACATCGACTTAAGCCATTCCTCACGAACCCTTCTTTAGTGGACGTAGTGGTGGAGGAGACTTCCTTACTCCACCCTACTCTTCCTCCACCATGACTTAGGGAGTTTTTTCTTTTCCTATCTCCTTCTTTGCTTTTATTACACTTGTCCAATTCTATTTAATGATTTAATTGTTTTTAATCTTTTAATTGTGCTACATTGAGGACAATGTGTTGTTTAAGTATGGGGGGAGTGTTCTTTGGTTTTGCAAGTTTTGTTGGTTTTGTTAATTTGTTAGTTGTGTTAATTTGTTAATGTTGTTAGTTTCGTCGGATTTCTAGTTTAATATTTTGGGTCAATTCTGTGTGCATGTACGACTTTGCATGTTTTTCTTTGAATTATAGGATATGTTCAAGAAACGGGTAATTGTTTTGAAAATAAAAGTTCTTGACATTTTGTGACTTGAAATCCTTGATTCTCCTCAACATGTCATGATAGTTTTGAAAGCTCAATTTGAAAGTGATGAGTTTACCTTTGTGAGGATTTGAGCCATCCATCATCATAATCATTTGGTGTGTTTTGCCCCATTGATTGCTTGCACAATAGCCTTGGCTTGATTCTTGTTGATGCTTCCTAATTCACTTGCATATTTGGAAATGATTGAGGCAATTTTGTTCTCATAAGCTTCTAGCCAAATGGACTTACCTTGAATTAATTCCTTTGATAGCCCTTTTTGAGCCTTGTTTTCCTTTCCTTGTTTTGAAGCTCACTACAAGCCTTAAATGAAAAACCACGATATCACCATATCCTTAAGGAATTTTGGAGCTTTGGAATTGTTTTGGGAATAAGTGTGGGGGTTTTTGTTTCATTGGATAACATGTTTTGTTGGCTATGCTTCATGATGTATTTTGGGCCATACTTGATGTACATTGTATATTGGTTAAATGTTGGACATGCTTAATGAGATGATGTTTCTCAAAGGCTACGTACGTAAAAAAAAAATCGAAAAAGAAAAAGAAAAGCAATAAAGTTGAGTGAATAAGATCTTAAATGACAAAAGAATGATGAGACTCTTGGTTCTACTCTTTATGTTTAAATTTTATCTTTACTTCTTTTTATTTTCTTATTTTTTTCTTAATATGCACTTATTCCCCATTGCTCCTCTATTCCTTTGGGATTCAGCCACTTATTCCATATTTTTCCATACCTTGTCCTTGGCCCCATTACAACCTTAAAAGACCTTTTGATCCTCATGTGCTTGTGTTTATGGGTTGACTTTCAATTTTAGAATCTTACCAAGTTTATGTGGTCTTTGTTTTCATGGGTGCTTTGAGGGTAAATAGTAGCCTAGACACTTGAGAGATAGAGTGTATATCTTGTGAGGCTTTATCACTTTTCATTCTTGAGTTGATTAACTATTTTGCCATGATTGGGTTGCTTGGATGATTTTCATGAATGTCTTGACTTTTCGGATCTCCTTATGTTAGATGTTACCCATCCCTTTCATTCATTGATGTTCATTGAGAAATATGTGAATGTTTTTGTTTGTCTCTCTTTGATATCCTTGGATTTTGTTCTTTGTTTCATTTTGCCCAGGAGTGCAAAAGGCTAAGTATGGGGGGTTTTGATGTGCCATCATTTTCTTCTATTTTCTAAACCCTTTTTGCACCATTTTTATTACTGATTGGTCTTAATTGTCAATTAATTAGGCAGTTTTATTATTTGGGCTCATTTAGCTAATTTGATGTTTTTAATGTAATTTCAGGAATTAATGAAACATTGGGCTTAATCCGGATTTTGGTTGTGGACTTGAAGATAGCAAATAAAGCAGCGCTTACCTTAGTTAATTTCTAATTAGGAAATTTCGCAATTTTATGTGGTTCAGTGTTTATTTCGTTTTGGGCCAGAGTATTGTAATAAGGCCCAGTGACTTTGAGTGACTCTTTTTTTAAATAGCAGCCTTGGGATTCGCGCAAGGCTATTCTGTCATGTTATTCATTATTCAGAGCTTTGTTTAGGTTTTTACGTTTTTCTCTGCTTGGATGCTACTGTTTCGTTCTTAATGCAATTTTCCATTTTCTGCTTCAAATTACAATTTCGTTCTTGTTTCTTCTTCTACTTTCATTTACCTTTCTGCTTCATTTACGTTTCTATTTCATTTACGTTTCTGCTTTTAGTTTCATTTGTGTTTTTTGTTTGAATCTATGGAAGGCTAGATTTTCTGGTGTTGTTTCCCTTTGAGGACGAAGCCCAACTCTCTTTGAGGTTTTGTTTATAATGTGGCTTCCTGGCAGTTTCCCCTTCATCAGTTAACCCAAATTCGTGAACATTAGTCAGTGCACGCTTCGTGTTCACTCTGAGCCTAACTTGCGTTCATGGACGAAGGGCTAACTGGTGTATGTGTTGCCTAATCACGTATTGACAACCCTAAGTTGATTTTCGCTTAGTAAATTGAAATAGGGTTGGATTAAGTGGTTAACTGTTAGGGACGAATTCTCCATAACCCAGGATAAGAGAATGGCTTCTGAATCAGAGGAAATAACCCATTTTTAATATTAGTAGTTTCCTATTCCAGTTTACTTGTTCTGTCCTTTAAATCACAAAACAAACAAACCCCCCCAATCGTTACTGTTACTGCAAGTGTATTATGAACATTTGGTTTATCATTGCTCGTTGGAAAACGACCTAGGATCACTTCCTAGTTGCTACATTTTCATGTTTATTTGATTCGGGTACGACCTCGATCAGTCGTGCACAGAATTTCCACACCTTACCACCCCCAAACTCATGGGTAGGCTGAGATTTCAAACAGGGAGATAATAAAGATCTTGGAGAAGATTGTGCAGTCGAACAGAAAGGATTGGAGCACTAGGCTGGATGATGCTTTTTGGGTGCATAGGACTGCCTACAAAGCACCCGTAGGAATGTCTCCTTATCGGGTTGTCTTTGGCAAGGCATGTCATCTTCCTGTAGAGATAGAGCATAAAGCCTATTGGGCTGTAAAGACCCGCAACTTCTCTATTGATCAGGCTGGAGAGGAAAGGAAGTTGCAACTAAGTGAGCTAGATGAGATTCGTTTAGAAGCCTATGAGATTTCTAAATTCTACAAGAAGAAGACCAAGAATTTCCATAACAGCCTGATAGCTAAGGACTTCGTGGTTGGATAGAAAGTTTTATTGTATAACTCTAGGCTCGGACTTATGAGTGGTAAGTTGAGGTCAAAGTGGATTGGTCCTTTTGTGGTGACTAATGTTTTTCCTTATGGTACAGTTGAGATCAAAAGTGAGTCCCTAGATAAGATCTTCAAGGTCAATGGACACCGGCTAAAACCATTCCTCACAAATCTCTCCTTAGTGGATGTAGTGGTGGAGGAGACCTCCTTATTTCACCCTACTTTTCTTCCGCCATGACTTAGGGAGTTTTCTTTTTCTATCTCCTTCTTTACTTTTATTGCACTTGTTCAAATTTATTGATTGTTTTGATTGTTCTTGATCTTATTATTGTGCTACATTGAGGATAATGTGTTGTTTAAGTGTGAGGAGGTGGGGGAGATTGTTCTTTAATTTTGTTGGGTATTCTAGTTTTAATTTTATTAGGTGTTTTCTAGGTTAAATTTGTTATTTTGGTTTTATGTTTTGTGTACAACATTGCATGTTCCTCTTTGAATTTTGGGTTATGTACAGGTAATGGGTAATTGTTTTTGAAATAAGAGTCTCTTGGCATTTTGTGAATTGAAACCCTTGTTTTTCGCTACATGTCAAGTTAGTTTTGAAAGTTCGAATTGAAAGTGATAGATTTACCCTTGGTGAGAATTTGAGCCATCATCATCTATTTTACTCGGTGTGTTTTGCCCCATTGATTGCTTGCACAATAGCCTTGGCTTGAATCTTGTTGATACTTCTTGCTTCACATGCATGTTGGGAGATGATTTAGGCATTTTGTTCTTATAAGCCTCTAGCCAAATGAGCCTACCTTGAATTAATTCCTTTGATATCCCCTTTGAGCCTATGTTCCCCTTTCTTTGTTTTGAAGCTCATTACAAGCCTTAAGTGAAAAACCATGATTTCATCCTACCCTTAAGAAATTTTGGAGCTTTGGAATTGTTTTGGGAATAAGTCTGAGGGGGGGGGGGGGGGGGGGGGGGTATGTTTCATTGGATGATATTTTTTTATTGGCCATGCTTGATGATGTATACATATATTGCCTAACTGTTGCTTTATTTTTCAAATGCTTTCAATTGCCACTGTCCACGTTAAAAAAAATACAAAAAAAAAATAAAAAAAAATGAAGTTGAATAAATGAGGTCTTGGTTTGAAGACTTGGATTGGTTGAAGACTTGATTGATTTTGTTTTGGGTTTACTTTTTAAAGCTTAATTTGTAATTTTGGTTTTGGGGTTTACTACTTTTTCTTACTTCCCACTTATTCCCCATTGCTCCTCTATTCCTTTGGGTTTTAGCTACTATCCCATACTTTCATCTACCTTGTCCTTGGCCCCATTACAACCTTAAAAGACCTTTTGATCCTCATATGCATGTGCTTGTGATGTGGTTGTCAATTTTAGAGTCTTGCCAAGTCTATGTGGCGTTTGTTTTCATGGGTGCTCTGAGAGTAAACAGTAGCCTAGACACTTGAGAGATAGAGTGCATATCTTGTGAGGCTTTATCACTTTTCATTCTTGAGCTGATTGACTATCTTGCCATGTTTGAGATGCTTGAATGATTTTCATGACGGCCTGGATTCTTTAACTCTTTACGTGTTGGATGTTACCCATTCTTTTCATTCCTTGAGATTCATTGAGAATTATGTAATTGTTTTTGTGTCTATTTGTTTCTCTTTAATGTCTCTGGATTTGTCCCTTGCTTTGTTTTTTTTTATTTTGCCCAGGAGTGCAAAAGGCTAAGTGTGAGGGGATTTGATGTGTCATCATTTTCTCCTATTTCTTAACCCTTTTTGTCACCATTTTAATTACTGATTAGCCTTAATTGTCAAATTAATTATGCAGTTTTATCATTTGGGCCTACTAGACTAATTTTGTGTTTTTAATTTAATTTCAGGAGAATTATAGACAATTGGGCTTGAATCCGAAACTGGGCTTGGACTTGAAGAGAGCAGACAATTGTATTCTACTAAATCTTAACTTATCCAGATTTTATCTAGTCTAGATATTATTTCATCTAGATTTTATCTTATCTTATCTTATCTAAATTTTATTTCATCTAAATTTTATTTTATCAAATCTTATCTTATCTTGTCCAGATTTTATTTTATTAATGGGCTTGGACTTAAAATAGATTTGTAAGCTTTGGGGGTTAAGAACCTATATAACAGCACCAAGGTTTTAGTTTAGGAGTCCTTTTCGTTTTGGAAGAAAGAATAATTTTAGGTTTTGCAATTCCAGTTTTTACTATTCACGTAGCAATAAAATTTCGTTTTCTACTTCAATTTGGAATTTCATTTTCTATTGATTAATGGAAGGCTAAGTCTCCAGCGTTGTTTTCTCTTGAGGATCAAGCACAACTCTCTTTGAGGTTTTATTATTACTATTGAATTCTTCTCAGTTTTTCCTCTTCACCAATTACTATGTATTTGTTGCTATTAATCCATGCATACTTAGTGCTTGATTAATTGTCTCTTTGCTTAATTTACGTTCATGCTTAATGATCAGTTTCGTTCATGATTAATTGGTGTATTTGTTGCTTGATCACATAATGACAGCCTTATGTTAATTTTTGCTTAGTAATTTAATTTAAGGTTGGATTAAGTGGTTGAACTGATTAAGGATAAATTCTCGTAACCTAGGATAAGAGACTTGCTTGTGAATCAAAGGGGAAACAACGTGTTTTAATTCTGATATTTTCTAATTAAATTTGCTCGCTGCTTAATTTACAAAAACAAACAACCTCCCCCCCCCCCCAATTCGTTACTGTTTAATTACTATCTGTTATGAACGTTTGGTTGACCATTGCTCGTTGGGAGAAGACCTAGGATGACTTCCTAGATACTGCATTTTTAATGTTTATTTGATTTGGGTACGGCCTCGATCAGTGTCACCTTCTTAATTACATGCATTGGGCACCATGGTAATGTATACAAATGAACCATGATACCCAATGCATTATGGGTAAGAAGGGATGGTCTTTGGACTCTTGTGTCCGTAGATAAACACATTTTTGTCATGCATAACATAAATGTTCCCTGCTGCATTCATTATACCTCCTCTATGATAGGATGTTGAAGTATTGATCATTACAATTTTCATTCTAGCAAACATAGGGTCGAACCAAGCGCCCTCTTTTAAAAAAAGGTTTTATCATGTCAAAGTCAAGAGCCTAGAACTAGCTAGCTTACGAGAGTTAGGGCAGCGGATGGACCAAGCTCAACATCAAGCCTTCCGCAAGGCATATGGAAAAATCTGGGATTTGGCCATGATAGAAGTGTTTGTTGAAGCCATCGCATCCCTCACTCAATATTATGACCAGTTGCTAAGGTGCTTCAGGTTTGGGGACTTTCAGTTGGTACCAACCATAGAAGAGTTTGAAGGGATCTTGGGATGCCTGCTAGGAGGAAGGAAGCCGTATCTGTTTTCCAGATTCTACCCTTCCATGGCAAGAGTAGCAAAAGTGGTCAAGATCTCGGCACAAGAGTTAGACTGAGTGAAACAAAACAGGAATGGGGTGGTAGGGATACCAAGGCAGAGCTTGGAGGAAAGGGTTGAAGCTTTGGCGGATCAAGGAGAATGGACTTCATTCATTGATATATTAGCACTATTGGTGTTTGGGATCGTACTCTTTCCAAATGTAGATAGGCTAGTGGATTTAGTAGCGATCGATGCTTTTCTTGCTTATCACCACAGCAAGGAAAGCCTGATCATTGCTGTTTTGGCCGATGCATATGACACATTCGACCTGAAATGCAAAAAGAGCAGTGCGAGAATTGTCTGTTGTACACTCGCTCTTTATGTATGGTTGGTCTCCCACATTTTTCGTTATGAAGGTAGACCTGTTTGTCCCTTACAAGGTCATCGCATGTGTGCCGAAAAGGGAAAGGCAAATTGGGAGGAACTCTTGGCAGGTATGATAGGAGCATCCGTTAATTGGTTACCCCAATGGAAGGAGGGAGGGGCCAGAGTTTTGTGCTCGTGTGGAGGATTCCCAAACATCCCCTTGATGGGAACAAGGGGTTGTATTAATTATAATCCCATATTGGCCATAAGACAGCTAGGCTACCCTATGAAAGGGGCGCCATCGGAAGAGATCATCGCGCCTTTTGTCGCATGGGGTTTCAGTGAAGGCAATATAAAAATGCTTCAGAGAATCTGAAAAACGTGGAATATAGTGAAAGAAAAGATAAAAAGCTTAGGGGAAGCAGCAACGGTGTCATCGACGACTATCATAAGTGGTTGAAGGCTAGGACGCAAGGGATAACTTGGCTCCCGAAGCTAAAAAGTCCATGTGGGGAAGAAACTAAAGTCCCTGAGGAGAGCAAAGAAGTGCAAGCCTTGAAAGCAGAGCTTGAAAGAATGAGAGTGGTCAAGGAAAAGCTACAGAAGACAGTCACCAGGGTCAGGAAAGAGTGTGACAAGCTAAGGGATGTCAACATGACTACAACCGAAGCGTTAGAGCGGGAGATAAAGAGAGCCCGAAAAAAAGAACGAGGCAAAAACAAGTTCTGGGGGGCTCTATGGGGCAGCAACAACGAGCTCAAGCTTTGAAGGGTCGAAAGGGATGAGTCAAGGGTGGAGAGTATGATATTAGAGGATAAATTGAAGGCTTGTCAAAGGTCAAAGAGAAGTTTGACCGAACAGTTGAGTAGGACAAAAGAGAATATGTTGACAATCATTGACCAGTATAAAGGAAATCTAAACCAAGCTACTAGCCATGGGCAGAGACTAGAGGATGAGTGTCATACCCTAATTTCGTCCGGGGACCTTTGCTCGATGACGTGCGACCATTCTTTGGTCCTCGTGAGGTGCTTGGCACCCATCATTAGGCAATTTGTGAAATTCCAGGACATGCCGAAAAACCAAAAAAATATTGATGCACAATCCGTAAGTTTCCGTGACACACCGGAAATCAAATGGAAGCATCGTTGCATAATTAAGTGAGGTTCCGTAACATTCCGTAAGTCAAAAAGGGGATGATTATGTAATCCGCAAGGTTCCGTAACATTACGGAAAGAAAACAAGTATCGTTACGAAATTCGTAAGTTTCCGTAACTTTACGAAAAAAGAATCACCAAAAAACAGCAGAGGGGGGTGTACTTAGTAAAAATGGGGGTGCAAATAGCACCCAGGCCCACTTGGGCCCTCCGGAATATTCCTCCAGAAGGCGGTTGCTTCTGGAGGAAGCAACCCTGCTCGCCTGGGCAAGCTGAGCTCGCCTGGGCGAGCTGGGCGGCAACCACCTCCCCTATTTTGCTATAAATAGGGGAGGAAGGCAAGAAGGAAGGGGTTCAGCCCCTTAGGCACTTCTCTCTCTTTCGAATTTGCTTGGAAAAATTGTTTCCGTGAAGAAAATCTAAGCTGAGGCGCTTTCGAAACGTTTCCGTAACGTTTTCCGTGAAGAATTTCGCAAAGGTTTCAACCGTTATTCGACGTTCTTCATTCGTTCTTCATCGTTCTTCGATCTTCAACGGGTAAGTACCTCGAACCAAGCTTTTCGATTCATTCTATGTACCCGTAGTGGTCCACATTGTGTTTCGTGCATTTTTATTCTCGTTTTGTTTACTTTTTATACCCCCTGTTGACGTGCTTAAGCCATTTTACTTAAGTCATTTCTCGCTTAACTTAAAAATAAAATAAATTTCCACCGAACGTTTGAATTGTATTATCCATTAACTTCGGTTAAAATAAATTCCGACCGTTCGGTCGTGCCGTAACCACGTTGGAAATCAAAAAGAGGTAAAAAATAATATAATAATCGAAAAGACATCTTTTAGTAGAATAAAGCGGAAAATCAATCGGACGTTTTCTCTTTGGGATTTCTCATTCTTAATCGAATTGATTAATAACTAAAGTGAAACTAAAGGCTAAAATCAATTCGCCTAGTCAAGCTCGTCCATAAAAATAGGCTTTTGAAGTTTGTCATTTCATTTTCTCACTAAGTAAAATGGATCATTTTTAAGGTCCAACGCCTTAAAATGATCACCTCTTAAAGTAAAAAAGAATCACTTGATAAAAAAGAACTACGTAGGTCTGATTTTCTCATCCCAAATTGAGGAATACGTAGGAGCAAAGGGAAACACCCTTGTCGACCACAAAAAGAGAAAATATAAAAAGGGTATAAAGGATATAGAGACATAAAAAGGGAACATAAAAAAATCAAAGTCATGTTTGCACATTCGATTAAAGGCTGCCGTCCCTTGGGGCGGACGTGTGGGGTGCTAATACCTTCCCCGTGCGTAAATACAACTCCCGAACCTTTCACTTAAAAGTTCGTAGATCGCGTCTTTTCCGGTTTTTCCGACGTCTTCCTCAAATAAACGTTGGTGGCGACTCCGCGCGTATTCCTTTCGTGGAACACGCATCCCGCGAGTCTCGCGTCGCCCTCCCGCCGAAGGGTAGGTTGCGACAGTTGGCGACTCCACTGGGGACTGTTTTTAGAGAGTTAGGCCATTTAATTTTGTGCAATGTTTTACCGTGACTTACCCCTTTGTTGGTTTCCTTTCATTATGTTCTTGTGTATATAAACTCTTTGTTGCTTTTAGTGCGTTTTAAATGTATGCATGAAGTAAATATTTATTCATTTGATGCACACAAACACCAACACTATTTGCACACACTGTGAGTGAAAAAGGGGCCCTATACCCGGGTTCATGGGAGCATAAGGAGTGGAGGTGAATCTGTAATCATGCTAGGTCTCCGACTTGCTTGATTACAGTGAACCCTCATCTAGAGCTTTTCTCTTTGAAAACCTATTGTTGCTAGTAGTCCCTACTGCTACAATATGTTCGTCAAAGGGGATGATACCTCTAGAAACCATCAAGAGAGATATAACTACCTTGGGAATTATTGCTAAAAGCCTAGTTAGTTCTCTCCCTTATAGGTCCCTTCAATAGGGGCACGAAGCAAACACGCTGCGTGCCATTTTTCACACTGCCATGCATGAGTATCATATACCCTTTTGCTTATGTTCGGTAAATATTGTCATACTGTGCACATTCCCGCATTGTGTCTTTTGCATAGGCATTGCATATGGGTTCTGTCTTGATCCCTACTGTAAACAAACCAACGGAGGGTCCGTGTCGCCTTCTTAAAAACGTGTGTTGGGGCATTTCGCTACCCCTAGATGTCGTATCTAAGAAGGTGACAAATTCCCCGGACCCCCGTATTCGTTTTGCATCTGTGTCATATGCATTTTTTCATGCATTCATCCATCCCACCCATGAGATATCGGAGTTTTGATTTGCACCAGCTTTTGTCTCACTTTAGTAAGCATGGGAACAAATCAAACCGGCAAGAGGTTCTACCAAGTCAAGGTCAAAAGCCCAGATACCACCAGCATCAAGGAATTAGGGCGGTTGATGGAACCCCTCCAAATGCAAGCCTTCCGCAAGACTTACGGAAAGATCTTAGAGTTGACCATAGCAGAGGTGTCCATAGAAGCCATTGCATCACTCACCCAATACTACGACCAGCCTTTGAGATGCTTCACATTCGGAGACTTCCAATTAGTACCAACCATTGAAGAATTTGAAGAAATTCTAGGATGTCCTCTCGGGGGAAGAAAACCATATCTTTCCTCCGGATGTCTCCCCTCTTTGAGCAGAATTGCAACTGTGGTCAAGGATTCAGCAAGAGGTTTGGACCGCATAAAACAGACTCGGAACGGCATAGCGGGCCTACCACAGAAGTACCTAGAAGACAAGGCGAGGGGTATGGCCAATCAAGGAGACTGGGTCCCATTTATGGATGTGTTAGCTTTGCTAATTTTTGGGGTCGTCCTTTTTCCAAACGTGGATGGTTTGGTAGACCTAGCAGCAATCGACGCTTTCCTTGCCTACCACCATAGCAAGGAAAGTCCGGTGGTAGCTGTCTTGGCAGATCTATTTGACACATTTGACCGAAGGTGCGAGAAGAGTAGCGCACGGATCATCTGTTGCTTACCCGCCCTCTGTGTTTGGTTGGTTTCACACTTGTTCCAACAAGACACAAGACATCCATGTCCGCTCCTGAGCCATCGCTCGTGTACTGAAAAGAGGAGAATGGATTGGGACCAGCTCTTGGCCGGGATAGGAGGTAGAACAATCAGTTGGTTCCCCCGATGGAAGGAAGAAAAAAAAGGAGTCCTTTTCTCATGTGGAAGATACCCAAACATTCCGCTGGTAGGAACGAGGGGTTGTATTAATTACAATCCCACGCTCGCTATAAGACAACTAGGGTACCCCATGAGGGGAGCACCGACGGAAGAAAGCATGTCTCCTTTCCTTGTGAGGGATCTCGGCGCACAAAATTCCAAGACTATACAAAGAATCCATAAGGCATGGGAAACCCCGTTAAGGAAAGATCAAGAGCTTAGAGGCATTCGTAATGGCATCATTGGTGGGTACCACGAATGGCTGAAAGTTCGCATACGAGGTTTAGATTGGCTCGCCAAGTTAAAAGTCGTCAGCGAAGAGAATTTTGAAGCACCGGAAGAGGACGAAGAAGTCCAAGCTCTCAAAAGCGAGTTAGGAAAGGCAAAACTCGCCAAGGAGAAGTTCAAGTTGGCTGCTACACACGTTCGGAAGGAGTGTGCCGGGTTACGGGAAGAGAATGCAATTACCGCAAGAGCCCTTGAACAAGAGACCAAGAGGGCTCGCAAGGAAGAGTATGGCCGGAACAAATTTCGCGGAGCTCTATGGGGTAGCAATAATGAACTCAAGTTGCGAAGGGAAGAAAGGGACCAGTCGCGAGCACATAGCATGGTTCTGAAAGAGGAGTTGATTGCTTGTTCAAGGTCCAAAAGAAGCTTGTCTCAGCGTTTATGCGAGACAGAGACCAACATGTTAGCTATCATCGCCAAGTACCAAGAAGAGTTAGGTCTAGCCACGGCCCACGAGCATAGAATCGCGGATGAGTATGCCCAAGTATACGCGGAAAAAGAGGCTAGAGGAAGGGTGATCGACTCTTTACACCAAGAGGCAACCATGTGGATGGATCGGTTTGCTCTTACCTTGAACGGGAGTCAAGAACTTCCCCGATTGTTAGCCAAGGCCAAGGCGATGGCAGACACCTACTCCGCCCCCGAAGAGATTCATGGGCTTCTCGGCTATTGTCAGCATATGATAGACTTAATGGCCCACATAATTAGAAATCGTTAGGAAACTTGTATGGTCTCTCAGACCTTGACTAGATATGACTTCCTTTTTGAAATAAAATGAGTTGGTCCCATGTTTCTACTCCAAAAAGCTTGTGCAAATCAAATCACTCCTACATCTCATCTCTAGCATGCGTTTTCTTTCTTTACCCACTCCTCACGTTTGGTTTTTTAGGGAAAAACACCATAACTAAACGCGCCGCAAGGGATCCCTATCGCACCAGATCCAAATCTAGAACGATGGGTGATCAAGAGGAGACGCAGGAACAGATGAAAGCCGACATGTCGGCTCTGAAAGAACAAATGGCCTCCATGATGGAGGCCATGTTAGGTATGAAGCAGCTCATGGAGAAGAACGCGGCCACTGCCGCCGCTGTCAGTTCGGCTGCCGAAGCAGACCCGACTCTCTTGGCAACTACGCACCATCCTCCCTCAAACATAGTAGGACGGGGAAGGGACACACTGGGGCACGATGGCAGCCCTCACCTGGGATACAACCGAGCGGCTTACCCTTATGGATTGCCGCCCAACTATTCACCACCCATCTTGCAAGAAGATGCGGGCCACATTGCTTCTCCCGTCCATGAAAAAGAGCCTCCTCAGCAGCCCGACGAAGTCCATAAAGACCCTCAAGATTATGCTCGGAGGGATGTCGAGTTTTATCCCCCGATCCCCGAAGGGCCGGCACCAGGCACGTTGCCTCAACCCAACATCGCAGCATCGCCAATAGTTTTGTCTATGGAAGGGCCGTCCCCGGCAACTGAAGAAAGGAGGAAGCTCGATCTCCTTGAGGAAAGATTGAGGGCTGTGGAAGGATTTGGGGACTATCCGTTTGCAGACATGACGGATCTTTGCTTAGTACCCGATGTTGTTATTCCCCCGAAGTTCAAAGTGCCGGACTTCGACAAGTATAAAGGGACGACTTGTCCCAAAAACCATCTCAAAATGTACTGCCGTAAGATGGGCACCCATTCTAAAGATGAAAAGCTGTTGATACACTTCTTTCAGGATAGCTTGGCCGGAGCTGCGGTAGTGTGGTACACTAATTTGGAAGCTTCCCGTATCCGTACTTGGAAGGATCTGATTACCGCCTTCCTAAGGCAGTATCAGTACAATTCTGATATGGCTCCTGACCGTACTCAACTGCAGAATATGTTCAAGAAAGAGGGTGAAACCTTTAAAGAATATGCGCAGCGATGGAGGGATTTGGCGGCACAAGTAGCTCCTCCCATGGTTGAGAGAGAGATGATCACCATGATGGTAGACACTCTGCCAGTGTTCTACTATGAGAAGCTAGTGGGTTACATGCCGTCCAGCTTTGCGGATCTGGTGTTTGCCGGGGAAAGAATCGAGGTTGGATTGAAGAGAGGAAAGTTTGATTACGTTTCCTCCACAAACGTGAATGCCAAAAGAATCGGGGCGACAGGGGCAAAAAGGAAAGAAGGAGATGCCCATGCCGTCTCTTCAACACCCGCGTGGGTCAAACCCCAGCAAGCACCTCATGGTACCCATCAGTACGCGCAACATCACCCAAGCTTCTCGGCTCATGCTGGGAACGCCTCTAGTTCAACACCCGTGCAGCCTAAGGCACCCACCCAGAGGGAAGCTCCCCAAGTTCCAACTCCGAACACGACTCGACCGGCCGGTAATTCCAACACGACAAGGAACTTCCCTCCGAGGCCATTGCCGGAATTCACCCCGCTCCCAATGACGTACGAAGATCTTCTACCATCCCTCATCGCCAATCATTTGGCCGTGATAACTCCCGGAAGGGTCCTCGAACCCCCTTTCCCGAAGTGGTATGACCCTAACGCAACTTGCAAGTACCATGGGGGTGTCCCGGGGCATTCCGTCGAAAAATGCTTGGCCCTTAAGTACAAGGTCCAACATTTAATGGATGCTGGATGGCTGACTTTCCAAGAGGATCGGCCCAATGTGAGAACCAACCCGCTCGCCAATCATGGAGGGGGAGCAGTTAATGCAGTTGAATCCGATGGACCGCACAGGTCTAAACCTTTAAGGGATATGGCAACCCCTAGGAGGTTTATCTTTGAGGCCCTACAAAAGGGAGGTGTGATTCCCCATAGTGGGTGTAAGGAGGATTCCTGTCTGCTACATTCCGGCGAGATGCATGACATGGAGACGTGTTTGGAAGTAGAGGAATTGTTACAGCGGATGATAGATCAAGGTCGACTGGAAGTCGGCATTGAAGGAAAAGAAGAGCAGCATATATGCATGCAATCTACGGAGGGGAGCGGTGTTGCGAAGCCCAAACCCGTGGTGATATACTTCACT
The DNA here is from genome assembly GCF_004193775.1 of Glycine soja. NCBI lineage: Eukaryota > Viridiplantae > Streptophyta > Magnoliopsida > Fabales > Fabaceae > Glycine > Glycine soja. The sequence continues at coordinate 28,484,928 of NC_041009.1, read as the reverse complement.
AAAAGTGCAGCTTCGCAAAAGCCCGGATACCCCTTAATGGCCAAACCTGTTCCTTTCCCGTACCAAAATAGTCACGCGGTCCCGTGGAGATATACACCTCCGGGGAAAAAGGAAGAAGAAGTCACTGACGTCAGCTCGCTGTCAGCTAAAGTAACAAATATCACGGGACTGAGTGGAATGACCCGTAGTGGTCGTGTGTTCGCACCTCCGGATCTACCAGTCCAACCCGCCGACGTCAAGGGAAAAGGAAAAGTGGTGGAGGAACAAGATGGCGAAGCACCCCACGCTTCGAATAAAGATATTCCAGCAAAGGGGCCCCCAGAGAAAAAGGATGGTAGAAAGGAGGTGTCGCTAGAGGAAGCCAGCGAGTTCCTTCGCATAATTCAGCAGAGCGAATTCAAGGTTATCGAACAGCTCAACAAAACCCCGGCTAGGGTCTCGCTGCTGGAGTTACTTATGAGCTCCGAGCCTCATCGGGCTCTGCTAGTAAAAGTGCTGAACGAGGCTCACGTGGCCCAAGATATCTCGGTAGAAGGTTTTGGAGGGCTGGTCAACAATATCACTGCCAACAACTATCTTGCCTTCGCCGAAGAAGAAATCCCCGCCGAGGGGAGAGGGCATAATAAGGCTTTACACGTATCAGTCAAGTGTATGGACCATATCGTAGCCAAGGTGTTCATCGATAATGGTTCCAGTTTAAACGTGATGCCTAAGAGCACTTTGGAGAAGTTACCATTCAATGCTTCCCACTTAAAACCAAGTTCAATGGTGGTTCGGGCCTTTGACGGCACTCGCCGAGAGGTTAGGGGAGAGATCGATCTCCCAGTACAAATAGGCCCTCACACCTGTCAAGTCACCTTCCAAATAATGGATATTAACCCCCCCTACAGCTGCCTGTTGGGGCGCCCGTGGATCCACTCAGTGGGAGTTGTGCCTTCTACACTCCACCAAAAGCTGAAATTCGTAGTGGAGGGGCACTTGGTCATCGTGTCAGGCGAGGAAGATATCTTGGTAAGCTGCCCATCCTCCATGCCTTATGTGGAAGCCGCAGAAGAATCGTTAGAAACTGCTTTCCAGTCTTTTGAGGTGGTCAGCATTTCCTCCGTGGACTCCCTCTTTGGGCAACCTTGTCTGTCCGATGCAGCGGTAATGATGGCCCGAGTTATGTTGGGGAACGGTTTTGAACCCGGGATGGGTTTAGGAAAAAACAACGGTGGCATAACTAGCCTGATAAATACTCAAGGAAATCGTGGGAAGTATGGTTTAGGCTATAAGCCCACTCAGGCAGACATGAAAAGAAGCATTGCGGGAAGGAAGAACAATGGTCAAAGTTCGCGTTGGAGACAAGAAGGTGAAGGAAGCCCGCCCTGCCACATAAGTAGAAGCTTTATAAGTGCGGGTTCGGGAGACAAAGGTCAAGCGTTCGCGATATGCGAAGATGATATTCCGAGTACTTTGGATTTGGTACGACCATGCTCTCCTGATTTCCAGCTGGGAAATTGGCGAGTGGAGGAACGCCTCGGCATTTACGCCACAAGCATAATGTAAACCTTTACGGTTTTAAAAGCTCTATAGTTGGGCCTAGGCTTTAGAGTTTTCATTTTGTTAAGGCTTTGTGTCTTTTGTTTTGAATTTATAATACAAGGATCTTTCTTCATCTGTTCCTGGTCTCTACCCATTCTCATTCATTTGCATGTTTACTTCTTTTTCTAAAACGGCAGATTCGATGACGAGTCCCCCGAAGGTACTAATACCTGGGACCCGCCTATCAACTTCGAGCAAGAAATGAATCAAACGGAAGATGAAGGAGATGAGGATGTGGGACTTCCTTCGGAACTAGAAAGAATGGTCGCCCATGAGGACCAAGAAATGGGGCCTCATCAAGAAGAAACAGAGCTAGTAGACTTAGGAATTGGCAGTGGAAAGAGGGAAGTAAAGATAGGTACAGGCATTACCGCACCTATCCGTGAAGAATTAATAATCCTGCTAAAAGACTACCAAGACATCTTTGCTTGGTCATACCAAGATATGCCCGGTTTGAGTTCTGACATTGTGCAGCACCGATTACCTCTAAATCCCGGGTGTTCCCCGGTAAAACAGAAATTGAGGAGGATGAAGCCCGAAACATCCTTGGAGATAAAAGAAGAAGTGAAGAAGCAATTTGACGCTGGATTTCTGGCCGTCGCTCGGTATCCAGAATGGGTTGCCAACATCGTACCAGTTCCTAAAAAAGATGGGAAAGTACGAATGTGTGTAGATTATCGGGACCTGAATCGGGCCAGTCCCAAGGACAATTTTCCTTTACCACACATCGATATCCTCGTAGATAACACGGCCAATTTCACTTTATTTTCCTTCATGGACGGTTTCTCTGGTTACAATCAGATAAAGATGGCGCCCGAGGATATGGAAAAGACTACTTTCGTCACCCTATGGGGAACGTTCTGTTACAAGGTGATGTCCTTTGGACTCAAGAATGCCGGGGCAACTTATCAATGGGCCATGGTAGCTTTGTTCCATGATATGATGCATCAAGAGATCGAGGTCTACGTGGACGACATAATTGCTAAATCTAAATCTGAGGAAGAACACCTTGTCAACCTGCGGAAGTTGTTCGAAAGGCTTAAGAAATATCAATTAAGGTTGAACCCCGCTAAGTGTACCTTTGGGGTCAAATCAGGGAAATTGCTTGGTTTCGTTGTAAGCCAGAAAGGGATAGAGGTAGACCCCGAAAAAGTGAAGGCTATCCTTGAGATGCCGGAACCCCGTACAGAGAGGCAAGTCCGAGGTTTCCTGGGGCGTTTGAATTATATTGCCAGATTCATATCGCAGCTCACCGCCATTTGTGAGCCGTTGTTTAAACTCTTGCGCAAAAACCAAACTGATCGGTGGAATGAGGATTGCCAAGAGGCTTTTGGAAGGATCAAAAAGTGCCTAATGAATCCTCCCGTGCTTATGCCACCAGTACCTGGAAGGCCTCTCATTTTGTACATGACAATCTTGGACGAGTCAATGGGGTGTATGCTGGGGCAACATGACGAATCCGGGAAGAAAGAGCGCGCTGTTTACTACCTAAGTAAGAAGTTCACGACCTGTGAGATGAATTACTCCTTGCTCGAAAGAACGTGTTGTGCTTTAGTATGGGCATCCCATCGCCTAAGGCAGTACATGCTGAGCCATACTACCTGGTTGATATCCAAAATGGACCCGGTTAAGTACATCTTTGAAAAGCCAGCCCTCACAGGACGAATCGCCCGGTGGCAAGTCTTGCTATCTGAGTTTGATATAGTCTACGTCACCCAAAAGGCGATAAAAGGAAGCGCTTTGGCAGATTATTTGGCTCAACAGCCTCTTAACGACTACCAGCCCATGCATCCGGAATTCCCGGATGAGGACATCATGGCCTTGTTCGAGGAAAAGTTGGACGAAGATCGGGACAAATGGACCGTATGGTTTGACGGAGCGTCAAACATTCTAGGTCATGGCATTGGGGCAGTGTTGGTCTCTCCGGACAATCAATGTGTACCTTTCACAGCCAGGTTAGGATTCGACTGCACCAACAACATGGCCGAATATGAAGCATGTGCCCTAGCCGTCCAGGCAGCAATTGACTCCGATGTCAAACTACTCAAGGTGTACGGCGACTCAGCGTTGGTAATCCATCAGCTGAGAGGGGAATGGGAAACTAAAGATCCCAAGCTGATACCCTACAAAGCCTACATCAAGGAATTGGCTAAGACTTTCGATGAGATCTCCTTCCATCATGTTCCCCGCGAGGAAAATCAAATGGCGGATGCACTTGCTACGTTGGCATCTATGTTCCAGCTAACACCGCACGGGGACCTACCCTACATTGAATTTCAGTGTCGTGGCAAACCCGCACATTGTTGCCAAGTGGAAGAGGAACGGGACGGAAAGCCTTGGTATTACGACATCAAGCGGTATGTCGTAAGCAAAGAATACCCGCCAGAGATTGCCGACAACGATAAAAGGACTTTGAGGAGGTTGGCAGCCAGTTTCTTCATGAGCGGAGGCACACTGTATAAGAGAAATCACGACATGACACTCCTGCGATGTGTGGATGCCAAGGAGGCAAATCACATGATCGAGGAAGTCCATGAGGGCTCGTTTGGAACGCACGCCAACGGGCATGCTATGGCCAGGAAGATCTTAAGAGCAGGTTATTACTGGCTTACCATGGAAAGTGATTGTTGTGTCCATGTGAGGAAGTGCCACAAATGTCAAGCATTCGCGGATAATGTCAATGCCCCACCGCATCCCCTGAATGTCATGTCCGCCCCTTGGCCTTTCTCCATGTGGGGAATAGATGTCATCGGGGCCATTGAGCCCAAGGCCTCGAATGGTCATCGCTTCATCCTCGTAGCAATAGATTATTTCACCAAGTGGGTCGAGGCGGCTTCATATACCAATGTCACGAGGAATGTGGTGGTCAGGTTCATTAAGAAGGAGATCATCTGCCGATATGGTTTGCCAAGGAAGATTATCACGGACAACGGCACCAACCTGAATAACAAGATGATGGGGGAAATGTGCGAGGAGTTTAAAATCCAGCATCACAATTCCACACCCTACCGGCCAAAGATGAATGGAGCCGTGGAAGCAGCCAATAAGAATATCAAAAAGATTATCCAAAAGATGACTGTGTCATACAAGGATTGGCACGAGATGCTCCCATTCGCGTTACACGGTTACCGGACTTCAGTGCGAACGTCAACTGGGGCAACGCCGTTCTCATTGGTATATGGGATGGAGGCGGTGTTACCATTTGAGGTAGAAGTCCCGTCATTAAGGATCTTGGCAGAATCCGGATTAAAGGAATCAGAGTGGGCTCAAACACGCTACGATCAGCTCAACCTCATTGAGGGTAAGCGCTTAACGGCCATGAGTCATGGGCGCTTATACCAGCAAAGAATGAAGAGTGCATTCGATAAGAAAGTACGCTTACGCAAGTTCCATGAGGGAGACCTTGTGCTAAAGAAAATGTCCCATGCTGTCAAGGACCATCGAGGGAAATGGGCCCCGAACTACGAGGGGCCTTTTGTTGTGAAGAGGGCTTTTTCCGGAGGAGCCCTGGTGCTTACCAACATGGATGGCGAAGAGCTACCTTCACCCGTGAACTCCGATGTCGTCAAACAATATTATGCTTAGAAACTGGGGCAATTAAGGATGTCGCTGCATGTTCTTTATCTTTATGCGTTTTCTGGATTTCCCCCAGGGATTTCCTGTCTGTTGTATCTCTCGTTACAATCTTTCAAAGAAATGAACATGGATTCAAGGCTTTTAGTCCTCACGTTAGTTTCACACCTTGCGTTAATCTGTGATCGCCTGAGCCCTTCCGCTCAGTTCATGGGATCCCCCAAGCGCTTAATTAGAATTGAACCTGAACCAACTTTCCCTAAATTTTCTGCGTTTGAAAAACATTCATGCATACGCATACGCATACGCATGTATATTGTTGTGGTAAAACAGGGGCAGGATCACCTTGGGCTACCTTCTGGAGTAGAGACAAAACATGAACGGCAGAAACCAATCAAGGTAGGGTAATGCCGCGGTCAAGATTGGCCATACCTGGTTGTTTATTACTTGCAGGTACTTAAGGACAAATGCGAGCGGGGATGGGGTCACGACCGACCGATCGTTGCCCTTCTCTGTGCGAAACAAACAGAGAATGTCGCTGCAAGGCAGCCCCGTATCCTTTGTATTTTGCAGCTTTCTTTTACTATTTGTTTGTTTCAAAAAAAATATATATATATATATATATATATGTATATATAATAATAAAATAAGTAATCAACGCCTAATTCTAACCTAAGTAAGTTCAAGTTAGGCAAGATGCTAATCCATGAGAAGGGAGGGGACATGGTTAATGTTCCCCTTAAAAAAAAAAAAAAAAAAAAAAAAAAAAAAAAAAAGGTGCAGGTTAGCTCGCCTGGGCGAGCCACCCCTGCACCAATTTATAAGAATGACGAAAGGGGGGCATTTTTACATTCAAAAACTTCTTTTCCCCCCTTTCAAAAGCCATACCCACGGGATTGACGAGTTTGCAGCCCCAGGGTCATCCTTCTTCGCATTTTTTTGATTCCGTTTTGCGCTTTTGTTCATCACCAACAAGTAAGTGTACCATCCCTAAGCTTTCTAGCTTTTCATTGGTGTATTTGATCTCCTTTTGGTGCTCTAAATTGTGGGAATGTGCTCAAATATATGGGGCAATTTTGGTTTGTTTTCTTGCTTGATTAGGTTGAATTAGGGGTTGGTATGGGATGGCCCTAGGCCTATAATGCATTTTGAAACAATGGGACATGCCACATTGTCCCCGTTCTCTTGCTATTGACGCCTAAACGCGCGCCCACCAAGTTTTCGGTGAAATGCCTCAATGGCATTAGCGCGTGACTTTTGTAAGGAAACAACCCATGGGGTATTTTGGTTTGTGCATATTTTCTATTTTTGGAATATGTATTCATTCCCGAAAAGGCTAGAGTAATTGCCCCACATATACCCTAGGCCTAGAAACTAAAATTTTATGCAAAAAGAACACAAAGGAGGTGCATATTGGGTAAAGTTACCCTTTTTGGCCAGCAATCAGCTATGGGCCACGCTACAATAATTTCCCTACGCCTAGATGTTTAGGAATTTTGCTCGTCATGAATGTGTAGGTTTAGAATAGGTAGCAAAATACCTTTGGCAATTTACACTTTGGGTATGATAGCAAAATACTTGATGTATGTGCATATAATTTTTGGTAGTCAAAATGTCTCACAAAAAATATACATAAATATGTTGCATGTTATGTAAAGAAAATACATTACAAAAAAATGTATACCCTTTAATTTGAATACAATTTTGGTCAGCAAAGGAAAATATACTTGAATTTGCATGCGGCTTTAGGTAGCAAAAACTTGAAAAGAGCATGGAATGTAGCACCTTATTGTGTAGATAGTCAAGATTCATCATGAAGTTTGTGTATGTATAGGTATTAGAAATACCAAATGTGCACATGTGCAATTTTTGGTACCCAAAATGCTTTGAGTATGCATGTATGTAAATTTAGCAAGGAGATGTGTGTGATGTAAGTAACAAATACACCTTGGAAGTACGTGTAAATAATCTAGGTAACGAAGCTGCCTTGATTGTATATGGGTGCATTTTTCTTAGTTAATAGAATGTCTTGTGCAAGAGAACGTTCGTAAGGAAATATGCGCATAAGCTTGCTCTAAATTTACATTGATGTTGTATTTATGGGAGGAGGTTATATGCCATTTTTGCTTAAAGAGTAGTGTCCCACTGGTAAAATTAACTTCCAAATGTTTGCCTTCGCAGGAATGGCCCCGAGGAAGCTTGCCTCAAAGAGGTCCAGGAAGGACAAGGCGGCCGAAGGAACTAGTTCCGCTCCGGAGTACGACAGTCACCGCTTTAGGAGCGCTGTACACCAGCAGCGCTTCGAAGCCATCAAGGGATGGTCGTTTCTCCGGGAGCGACGCGTCCAGCTCAGGGACGACGAGTATACTGATTTTCAGGAGGAAATAGGGCACCGGCGGTGGGCACCACTGGTTACTCCTATGGCCAAGTTTGATCCAGAAATAGTCCTTGAGTTTTATGCCAATGCTTGGCCAACAGAGGAGGGCGTGCGTGACATGAGATCCTGGGTTAGGGGTCAGTGGATCCCGTTCGATGCCGACGCTATCAGCCAGCTCCTGGGATATCCGATGGTGTTGGAAGAGGGCCAGGAATGCGAGTATGGCCAGAGGAGGAACCGGTCTGATGGGTTCGATGAGGAGGGCCATCGCCAGCTGCTATGTTACCGGGGCAGGATTTTGCCCCAGACTGCTGCAGGGAGGCGAGTGCGAATCATGCGCACCAACATGACCACCCTGACCAGATATGGATGACGTTGCTCCTCAGCAACATCCTGCCCCACCGATCATAATTCCGACCTCCCATGCCTAAGTGCCAGCTGGTGTACGCATCCCTGTCACGGATGAGCATCCATGTGGCTCAGTTGATCGCTGATGCCATCTATATTTTTGCAGGTATGGCGCCCACTAGGCACCCTTTGGGACCCAGATAAGTCCAACAGGGCCCTGGATTCCCCGCACTGATCACAGGACTCTGGCCAGTCGTTCGGAGTCCCCGTTGCACCTACCAAGGTGATTCGGCCGCCCATCACCCGGGCTTTTATTGAGAAGTACTGTACCAGAGACAGGCTCAGGGTGATGCTCCCAGGCCGCAGGCGCGCCCCCACCACCTCATCAGGCTGGCCAGGCTGGGGCATTTGACATGGAGCAGTATTTACGGCATTTGGTTCGCCAGCAGGCGGCCAACCACCGGAGCACATGTACGGACCCATGATTGCTGTACCAGATGAGCCTTAGCATGCAGAGCCAGGGCTTCGCTTCTTTTCATGCCCTACTCCAGACCAGTTCAGGGCAGAGGTTGCATGGCCCGGAATTGGCCCGAGGCCCAAGCAGGAGAGGCACCCCCAGAAGCTCCCGGCGATGGAGAATAAGCCCACGAGGTGAGGAGATGGCCGATTTGCTTTGACTTCTTGGGAGGGAGTGGGAATACGTGACTGGGAGATCCCCAGATTCATGTTTTCTTTCATATTCTTTTGTCATTTTATTCTATGTATTGTTTTGACTGAGGGACTAATGTTTGTTTTTGTTGTTTCGATTGTCATTTGTACAGCGCATACATTTTTGTTTAGATTGTTGCGTTAGTATTATATATCACTACTATCAATGATGTTTGAAATTCTGGAACCGTGTAGAGTTTCTTCGTTTAGGAACATCGTCCAAAAGTATATAGGTGAAATAAACAAAAAAAAATCATGATAAAAATAAAAATAGAAAAGGAAAGAAAATGAAATAGAAAGAAAAGAAAGTGAAAAGAAAAAGAGAGCAAATAAGAAAAAAAAAGGCAAGTAAGGAAAAGGTAGAAAAAGAAAAAAATAAGTTATCAAGCTGAAAAACCAACATGCTGTTGAAAAGAGATGACTTCCAACTTTTCTTTGGAAAAATTCATGATCATCAACTAGTTTTTGAAAAATGTGGTATGCACCTGAAGGGTGAATGCTGTGAAGATTTCCCAGACGCCCAAAATGGACTCGGATGAATGCACAAATTGATAAAGAACATATTTTGGAAACATTGGGTTGATTTAAAAATAGAGGGAATGAATCCTGAGCCCTAGCATCACATGACCATAAAAATTTGACACTTGAGTGTCCGCATAAGTGCATGCATGACCAGTTTTGCATAAAATTTCCAAATCATCATTTTTGCATTTGTGGCATGGAAATAATGTGGGGCATCCCTTTTTATCCTTGAACCAAACCAAACCCTGACATGTATCATGTCTAGCCATTCTACAAGCCTTGAGCCAAAATCCTGACTCACCATAATCCTTACCCTCGGAAGCAAAAAGAAAAGAAGGAAAATTTCCAATCAAAGAGAAAGTCAAAAGAAAAGAAAGGAAATTCCCAAAGAGTGGGAGAAAGCAAAAGGAAAAGAAAGAAATTCCCAACCAAAGAATGGGAGAAAGTAAAAAGGAAGGAAAGAAAGTTCTTGATCAAAGAAACTAGAAGAAATGTGCAGAAAGGTCTTTTAACCAGACAATCTGAACAATACAGAATTGTCACCAAATGAACAAAAAGAAGGAAAGGAATCCATGACCTAAAATGGTCTTCTCCCTTTGATTACCAACCGAAATCCCCGTGCGCTAGCGACCCTTTTTTTCTCGCCCCGCACTAAACAAAAACAGAAAAGAAAAAAAGCCAGAAAAATCAAAAGCCAAAAACACACAAAAGCCGAAAGAAGAAACCACCAAAAGAACCCATTCCCAAGGGAAGCCCTGTTGATCCATGATCACGCGGTAATTTTTGATTTGATAGGAAATAATTTGCAAAGTCAAGTCATGACATATCTATGGTTCGGAATTAGGATGAAACACTTACCTGTGCGAGATTGATACACTTTGAGTGGATTTCTTCTATTTTTGTCGAACCCAGGTTTCCTCTAAATGATCATTTAGAAACGAAATGCTAACATCCAAATCTCATTTATGGTTATGGGAGATTTCATCAGCAGACTCTCCTTCCCCGGTAGACGCATTGTTTTTCACTCAAAAAAAAAAAAAAAGGAGAGCATATGCTGCTCTAAATCAGTTGGAATATTTGTCTCTTTGCTAAGGCATGTTTGCATTTTAGCGAAGAAAACACTGAGACTCTTTCAAGTCTCACAAGTTATCCAGAACTACGTAGGTCTGAGTTCCTCATTGGAGGATACGTAGGAGCAAGAGCCTCGCTTTTGTCGACCATACGCCTTTTGTTCCATGACTCAAGAGCTGGTAGCCGCGGAGATACCTTACGGTATTCGCACCCTTTGTCAGCATTGAAGGAAAAGAAGCAGCGAACGCTATATGCATGCAATTCTACGGAGGGAGAGCGAGTGTTGCGAAGCCCAAACCGTGGTGATATATCATACTAAAGTGCAGCTTCGCAAAAGCCCGGATACCCCTTAATGCCAAACCTGTTTCCTTTCCCGTACCAAAATAGTCACGCGTCCCGTGGAGATATACACCTCCGGGGAAAAAGGAAGAAGAAGCACTGACGTCAGCTCGCTGTCAGCTAAAGTAACAAATATCACGGGACTGAGTGGAATGACCCGTAGTGGTCGTGTGTTCGCACCTCCGGATTACCAGTCCAACCCGCCGACGTCAGGAAAAGGAAAAGTGGTGGAGGAACAGATGGCGAAGCCACCCCACGCTTCGAATAAAGATATTCCAGCAAAGGGGCCCCCAGAGAAAAAGGATGGTAGAAAGGAGGTGTCGCTAGAGGAAGCCAGCGAGTTCTTCGCATAATCAGCAGAGACGAATTCAAGTTATCGAACAGCTCAACAAAACCCGGCTAGGGTCTCCGCTGCTGGAGTTACTTATGAGCTCCGAGCCTCATCGGGCTCTGCTAGTAAAGTGCTGAACGAGGCTCACGTGGCCCAAGATATCTCGGTAGAAGGTTTGAGGGCTGGTCAACAATATCACTGCCAACAACTATCTTGCCTTCGCCGAAGAAGAAATCCCCGCCGAGGGGAGAGGGCATAATAAGGCTTTACACGTATCAGTCAATGTAGGACCATATGTAGCAAGTGTTCATCGATAGGTTCCAGTTATAAACGTGATGCCTAAGAGCACTTTGGAGAGTTACCATTCAATGCTTCCACTTAAAACCAAGTTCAATGGTGGTTCGGGCCTTTGACGGCACTCGCCGAGAGGTTAGGGAGAGATCGATCTCCAGTACAAATAGGCCCTCACACCTGTCAAGTCACCTTCCAAATAATGGATATTTAACCCCCCCAACAGCTGCCTGTTGGGGCGCGCCGTTAGATCCACTCAGTGGGAGTTGTGCCTTCTACACTCCACCAAAAGCTGAAATTCGTAGTGGAGGGGCACTTGGTCATCGTGTCAGGCGAGGAAATATTGGTAAGCTGCCCATCCTCATGCCTTATGTGAAGCCGCAAAGAATCGTTAGAACTGCTTTCCATCAGTCTTTTGAGGTGGTCAGCATTTCCTCCGTGAACTCCCTCTTTGGGCAACCTTGTCTGTCCGATGCAGCGGTAATGATGGCCCGAGTTATGTTGGGAAACGGTTATGAACCCGGGATGGTTTAGGAAAAAACAAACCGGTGGCTAACTACGACCTGATAAATACTCAAGGAAATCGTGGGAAGTAGGTTTAGGCTATAAGCCCACTCAGGCAGACAATGAAAAGAAGCATTGCGGGAAAGAACAATGGTCAAAGTTCGCGTTGGAGACAAGAAGGTGAAGAAGGCCCGCCTGCCACATAAGTAGAAGCTTTATAGTGCGGGTTCGGGAGACAAAGGTCAAGCGTTCGCGATATGCGAAGATGATATTCCGAGTACTTTGGATTTGGTAGACCATGCTCTCCTGATTTCCAGCTGGGAATTGCGGAGTGGAGGAAGCCTCGCATTTACGCCACAAAGCATAATGTAAAACCTTTACGGTTTTAAAAGCTCTATAGTTGGGCCTAGGCTTTAGAGTTTTCTTTGTAAGGCTTGTGTCTTTTGTTTTGTAATTTATAATACAAGAATCTTTCTTCATCTGTTCCTGGTCTCTACCCATTCTCATTTCATTGCATGTTTCTTCTTTTCTAAAACGGCAGATTCGATGACGAGTCCCCGAAGGTACTAATACCTTGGGACCGCCTATCACTTCGAGCAAGAATGGAATCAAACGGAAGATGAAGGAGATGAGTGTGGGACTTACCTTCGACAGAAAGAATGGTCCGCCCATGAGACCAAGAAATGGGGCCTCATCAAGAAGAAACGAGCTAGTAGACTTAGGAAATTGGCAGTGGAAAGAGGGAAGTAAGAGATAGGTACAGGCATTACCGCACCTATCCGTGAAGAATTAATAATCCTGCTAAAAAGACTACCAAGACATCTTGCTTGTCATACCAAGATATGCCGGTTTGAGTTCTGACATTGTGCAGCACCGATTACCTCTAAATCCCGGGTGTTCCCCGTAAAAACAGAAATTGAGGAGGATGAAGCCCGAAACATCCTTGGAGATAAAAGAAAGAAAGTGAAGAAGCAATTTGACGCTGATTTCTGGCCGTCGCTTCGGTATCCAGATGGGTTGCCAACATCGTACCAGTTCCTAAAAAAGATGGGAAAGTACGAATGTGTGTAGATTATCGGGACCTGAATCGGGCCAAGTCCCAAGGACAATTTTCCTTTTACCACACATCGATATCCTCAGATAACAGGCCAATTTCACTTTATTTTCCTTCATGGACGGTTTCTCTGGTTACAATCAGATAAAGATGGCGCCCGAGGATATGGAAAAGACTACTTCGTCACCTAGGGGAACGTTCTGTACAAGGTGATGTCCTTTGGACTCAAGAATGCCGGGGCAACTTATCAATGGGCCATGGTAGCTTTGTTCCATGATATGATGCATCAAGAGATCGAGGTCTACGTGGACGACATAATTGCTAAATCTAAATCTGAGGAAGAACACCTTGTCACCTGCGGAAGTTGTTCGAAAGGCTTAAGAAATATCAATTAAGGTTGAACCCGCTAAGTGTACCTTTGGGTCAAATTCAGGGAAATTGCTTGGTTCTTGTAAGCCAGAAAGGGATAGAGGTAGACCCCAAAAAGTGAAGGCTATCCTTGAGATGCCGAACCCCGTACAGAGAGGCAAGTCCGAGTTTCCTGGGGCGTTTGAATTATATTGCCAGATTCATATCGCCAGCTCACCGCCATTTGTGAGCCGTTGTTTAAACTCTTGCGCAAAAACCAAACTGATCGGTGGAATGAGGATTGCCAAGAGGCTTTGGAAGGATTCAAAAAGTGCCTAATGAATCTCCCGTGCTTATGCCACCAGTACCTGGAAGGCCTCTCATTTTGTACATGACAATCTGGACGAGTCAATGGGTGTATGCTGGGGCAAACATGACGAATCCGGGAAAGAAAGAGCGCGCTGTTTACTACCTAAGTAAGAAGTTCACGACCTGTGAGATGAATTACTCCTTGCTCGAAAGAACGTGTTGTGCTTAGTATGGGCATCCCATCGCCTAGGCAGTACATGCTGAGCCATACTAACCTGGTTGATATCCAAAATGGACCCGGTAAGTAATCTTTTGAAAAGCAGCCCTCACAGGACGAATCGCCCGGTGGCAAGTCTTGCGATCTGGTTTGATATAGTCTACGTCACCCAAAAAGGCGATAAAAGGAAGCGCTTTGGCAGATTATTGGCTCCACATCCTCTAACGAACTACCAGCCCATGCATCCGGAATTCCCGGATGAGGACATCATGCCTTGTTCGAGAAAAGTGGACGAAGATCGGGACAAATGGACCGTATGGTTTGACGGAGCGTCAAACATTCTAGTCAGGGCATTGGGGCAGTGTTGGTCTCTCCGGACAATCAATGTGTACCTTTAAGCCAGGTTAGGATTCGACTGCACCAACAACATGCCGAATATGAAGCATGTGCCCTAGCCTCCCAGGCACACATTGACTCCGATGTCAACTACTCAAGGTGTACAGGCGACTCAGCGTGGTAACCCATCAGTGAGAGGGAATGGGAAATCTAAAGATCCCAAGCTGATACCTCTACAAAGCCTACATCAAAGGAATTGGCTAGAACTTCGATGAGATCTCCCTTCCATCATGTCCCCGAGCGAGGAAAATACAAATGCGGAGCACTTGCTACGTTGGCATCTATGTTCCAGCTAACACCGCACGGGAACCTACCCTACATTGAATTTCAGTGTCGTGCGAAACACCCGACATTGTTGCCAATGGAAGAGGAACGGACGGAAAAGCCTTGTATTACGACATCAAGCGGAATGTCGTAAGCAAAGAATACCCGCCAGAGGATTGCCGACAACGATTAAAAGGACTTTTGAGGAGGTTGGCAGCCAGTTTTCTTCATGAGCGAGGCACAATCTGTTATAAGAGAAATCACGACATGACACTCCTTGCGATGTGTGGATGCAAGAGGCAAATCACATGATCGAGGGAAGTCCATGAGGGTCGTTTGGAACGCACGCCAACGGAATGCTATGGCCAGGAGATTCTTAAGAGCAGGTTTTACTGGCTTAAGACAATGGAAAGTGATTGTTGTGTCCATGTGAGGAAGTCACAAATGTCAAGCATTCCGCGATAATGTCAATGCCCCACCCGCATCCCCTGAATGTCATGTCCGCCCTTGGCTTTCTCCATGTGGGGAATAGATGTCATCGGGCCATTTGAGCCCAAGGCCGATATGGTCATCGCTTCATTCCTCGTAGCAATAGATTATTTCAAAGTGGGTCGAGGCGGCTTCATATACCAATGTCACGAGGAAGTTGGTGGTCAGGTTCAATTAAGAAGGAGATCATCTGCCGATAATGGTTTTGCAAGGAAGATTATCACGGAACCAACGGCACCAACCTGAATAACAAGATGATGGGCGAATGTGCAAGAGGAGTTAAAATCCAGCATCACAATTCACACCCTACGGGCACAAAGATGAATGGAGCCGTGGAGAGCAATAAGAATATCAAAAAGATTATCCAGATGACTGTGTCATACAAGGATTGGCACGAGATGCTCCCATTCGCGTTACACGGTTACCGACTTCAGTGCGAACGTCAACTGGGCAACGCCGTTCTCATTGGTATATTGGGATGGAGCGGTGTTACCATTTGAGGTAGAAGTCCCGTCATTAAGGATCTTGCAGAATCCGGATTAAGGAACAGAGTGGGCCTCAAACACTACGATCAGCTCAACCTCTTAGGAGGTAAGCGCTGTAACGGCATGAGTCATGGGCGCTTATACCAGCAAAGAATGAAGTGCATTCGATAAGAAAGTACGCTTCGCAAGTTCCATAGGGAGACCTTGTGCTAAAGAAATGTCCCATGCTGTCAAGGACACTCGAGGGAAATGGGCCCCGAACTACGGAGGGCCTTTTGTTGTGAAGAGGGCTTTTTCCGGAGGAGCCCTTGGTGCTTACCCAGGGAGGAAGAGCTACCTTCACCGTGAACTCGATGTCGTCAAACAAATTATGTTGAAACTGGGGCAATTAAGGATGTCGCTGCTTCTTTTCTTTATGCGTTTCTGGATTTCCCCCGGGTTTCCTGTCTGTTGTATCTCTCGTTCAATCTTTGAAATGAACATGGATTCAAGGCTTTAGTCCTCACGTTAGTTTCACACCTTGCGTTAATCTGTGATCGCCTGAAGCCTTCCGCTCAGTTCATGGATCCCCAAGCGCTTAATTAGAATTGAACCCTGAACCAACTTTCCCTAAATTTTCTGCGTTGAAAAAATTCATGGCATACGCATAGCATACGCATGTATATTGTTGTGGTAAAACAGGGGCAGGATCACCTTGGGCTACCTTCTGGAGTAGAGACGAGAACGCAGAACAATCAAGGTAGGGTAATGCCGCGGTCAAGATTGGCCATACCTGGTTGTTTATTACTTGCAGGTACTTAAGGACAAATCGAGCGGGATGGGGTCACAGACCGATCCGTCGTTGCCCTTCTCTCTGCGAAACAACAGAGAATGTCGCTGCAAAGGCAAGCCCGTATCTTTGTATTTTGCAGCTTTCTTTTCTTTTGTTTGTTTCAAAAAATTATATATATAATATGTAATATATATAGTAATAAAGAATATAATAAGTCAAGTAATTCAACTAGTTCGTGCAAGATGCTAATCATGAGAAGGGAGGGACTGGTTAATTCCCTTAAAAAAAAAAAAAAAAAAAAAAAAAAAAAAAAGGGTGCGGTTAGCTCGCCTGGGGCGAGCCAACCCCTGCACCAATTTATAAGAATGAGAAAGGGGGCATTTTTTATTCAAAAACTTCTTTCCCCCCCTTTCAAAAGCCATACCCACGGGATTGACGAGTTTGCAGCCCCAGGTCATCCTTCTTCGCCATTTTTTGATTCCGTTTTGCCTTTGTTCATCACCAACAAGTAAGTGTACCATCCCTAAGCTTTCTAGCTTTTCATTGGTGTATTTGATCTCCTTTTGGTGCTCTAAATTGTGGGAATGTGCTTCAAATATATAGGCAATTTGGTTTGTTTTCTTGCTTGATTAGGTTGAATTAGGGGTTGGTATGGATGGCCCTAGGCCTAATGCACTTTTGAAACAATGGGACATGCCACATTGTCCCCGTTCTCTTGGCTATTGACGCCAAACGCGCGCCCACCAAGTTTCGGTGAAATTAAGCCTCAATGGCATAGCGCGTGACTTTTGTAAGGAAACAACCCATGGGGTATTTTGGTTTGTCGCATATTTCTATTTTTGGAATATGTATTCATTCCGCGAAAGGCATAAGAGTAATTGCCCCACATATAACCACTAGGCTAGAAACTAAAATTTTATGCCAAAAAGCAACACAAGAGGATGGTGCATATTGGGTAACACTTACCTTTTGGCCAGCAATCAGCTATGGGCCACGCTACAATAATTTCCCTCCGCCTAAGATGTTAGGAATTTTGCTCGTCATGATTGTAGGTTTAGAATAGGTAGCAAAATACCTTTGGCAATTTAACACTTTGGGTATAATAGCAAATAACTTGGATGTATGTGCATATAATTTTTGGTAGTCAACAATGTCTCACAAAAAATATACAAATATGTTTGCATGTTATGTAAAAGAAAATACATTACAAAAAAAAATTGTATACCCTTTAATTTGATATACAATTTTGGTCAGCAAAGGAAAATATACTTGAATTTGCATGTCGGTTTAGGTAGCAAAAACTTGAAAAGAGAGCATGAATGTAGCACCTTTTGTGGTAGATAGTCAAGATTCATCATGAAAGTTTGTTATGTATAGGTATTAGAAATACAAGATGTGCACATGTGCAATTTTTTGGTACCAAAATGCTTGAGTATTGCATGTATGTAAATTTAGCCAAGGAGATGGTGTGATGTAAGTAACAAATCACCTTGGAAGTAACGTGTAAATAATACTAGGTAACGAAGCTGCCTTGATTGTATATGGGTGCATTTTTCTATTTAGAATAGCTTGTGCAAGAGAACGTTCGTAAGGAAATATGCGCATAAGTGCTCTAAATTTTACATTGATGTTTGTATTTATGGGAGGAGGTTATAGTGCCATTTTTGCTTTAAAGAGTAGTGTCCCACTGGTAAAATTAACTTCCAAATGTTTGCCTTCGCAGGAATGGCCCCGAGGAAGCTTGCCTCAAAGAGGTCCAGGAAGACAAGGCGGCCGAAAGGAACTAGTTCCGCTCCGGAGTACGACAGTCACCGCTTTAGGAGGCTGTACACCACAGCGCTTCGAAGCCATCAAGGGATGGTCGTTTCTCCGGAGCGACGCGTCCAGCTCAGGGACGACGAGTATACTGATTTTCAGAGGAAATAGGGCACCGGCGGTGGGCACCACTGGTACTCCTATGGCCAAGTTTGATCCGAAATAGTCCTTGAGTTTTATGCCAATGCTTGGCCAACAGAGGAGGGCGTGCGTGACATGAGATCCTGGTTAGGGGTCAGTGGATCCCGTTCGATGCCGACGCTATCAGCACTCCTGGGATATCCGATGGTGTTGGAAGAGGGCAGGAATGCGAGTATGGCCAGAAGGAGGACCGGTCTGATGGGTTCGATGAGGAGGCCATCGCCCAGCTGCTATGTTACCGGGGCAGGATTTTGCCCAGACTGCTGCAGGAGGCGAGTGCGAATCATGCGCACCAACATGACCACCCTGACCTGATATGGATGACGTTGCTCCAAGTACCAAGAAGAGTTAGGTCTAGCCACGGCCCACGAGCATAGAATCGCGGATGAGTATGCCCAAGTATACGCGGAAAAAGAGGCTAGAGGAAGGGTGATCGACTCTTTACACCAAGAGGCAACCATGTGGATGGATCGGTTTGCTCTTACCTTGAACGGGAGTCAAGAACTTCCCCGATTGTTAGCCAAGGCCAAGGCGATGGCAGACACCTACTCCGCCCCGAAGAGATTCATGGGCTTCTCGGCTATTGTCAGCATATGATAGACTTAATGGCCCACATAATTAGAAATCGTTAGGAAACTTGTATGGTCTCTCAGACCTTGACTAGATATGACTTCCTTTTTGAAATAAAATGAGTTGGTCCCATGTTTCTACTCCAAAAAGCTTGTGCAAATCAAATCACTCCTACATCTCATCTCTAGCATGCGTTTTCTTCTTTACCCACTCCTCACGTTTGGTTTTTTAGGGAAAAACACCATAACTAAACGCGCCGCAAGGGATCCCTATCGCCACCAGATCCAAATCTAGAACGATGGGTGATCAAGAGGAGACGCAGGAACAGATGAAGCCGACATGTCGGCTCTGAAAGAACAAATGGCCTCCATGATGGAGGCCATGTTAGGTATGAAGCAGCTCATGGAGAAGAACGCGGCCACTGCCGCCGCTGTCAGTTCGGCTGCCGAAGCAGACCCGACTCTCTTGGCAACTACGCACCATCCTCCCTCAAACATAGTAGGACGGGGAAGGGACACACTGGGGCACGATGGCAGCCCTCACCTGGGATACAACCGAGCGGCTTACCCTTATGGATTGCCGCCCAACTATTCACCACCCATCTTGCAAGAAGATGCGGGCCACATTGCTTCTCCCGTCCATGAAAAAGAGCCTCCTCAGCAGCCCGACGAAGTCCATAAAGACCCTCAAGATTATGCTCGGAGGGATGTCGAGTTTTATCCCCCGATCCCCGAAGGGCCGGCACCAGGCACGTTGCCTCAACCCAACATCGCAGCATCGCCAATAGTTTTGTCTATGGAAGGGCCGTCCCCGGCAACTGAAGAAAGGAGGAAGCTCGATCTCCTTGAGGAAAGATTGAGGGCTGTGGAAGGATTTGGGGACTATCCGTTTGCAGACATGACGGATCTTTGCTTAGTACCCGATGTTGTTATTCCCCCGAAGTTCAAAGTGCCGGACTTCGACAAGTATAAAGGGACGACTTGTCCAAAAACCATCTCAAAATGTACTGCCGTAAGATGGGCACCCATTCTAAAGATGAAAAGCTGTTGATACACTTCTTTCAGGATAGCTTGGCCGGAGCTGCGGTAGTGTGGTACACTAATTTGGAAGCTTCCCGTATCCGTACTTGGAAGGATCTGATTACCGCCTTCCTAAGGCAGTATCAGTACAATTCTGATATGGCTCCTGACCGTACTCAACTGCAGAATATGTTCAAGAAAGAGGGTGAAACCTTTAAGAATATGCGCAGCGATGGAGGGATTTGGCGGCACAAGTAGCTCCTCCCATGGTTGAGAGAGAGATGATCACCATGATGGTAGACACTCTGCCAGTGTTCTACTATGAGAAGCTAGTGGTTACATGCCGTCCAGCTTTGCGGATCTGGTGTTTGCCGGGGAAAGAATCGAGGTTGGATTGAAGAGAGGAAAGTTTGATTACGTTTCCTCCACAAACGTGAATGCCAAAAGAATCGGGGCGACAGGGGCAAAAAGGAAAGAAGGAGATGCCCATGCCGTCTCTTCAACACCCGCGTGGGTCAAACCCCAGCAAGCACCTCATGGTACCCATCAGTACGCGCAACATCACCCAAGCTTCTCGGCTCATGCTGGGAACGCCTCTAGTTCAACACCCGTGCAGCCTAAGGCACCCACCCAGAGGGAAGCTCCCCAAGTTCCAACTCCGAACACGACTCGACCGGCCGGTAATTCCAACACGACAAGGAACTTCCCTCCGAGGCCATTGCCGGAATTCACCCCGCTCCCAATGACGTACGAAGATCTTCTACCATCCCTCATCGCCAATCATTTGGCCGTGATAACTCCCGGAAGGGTCCTCGAACCCCCTTTCCCGAAGTGGTATGACCCTAACGCAACTTGCAAGTACCATGGGGGTGTCCCGGGGCATTCCGTCGAAAAATGCTTGGCCCTTAAGTACAAGGTCAACATTTAATGGATGCTGGATGGCTGACTTTCCAAGAGGATCGGCCCAATGTGAGAACCAACCCGCTCGCCAATCATGGAGGGGGAGCAGTTAATGCAGTTGAATCGATGGACCGCACAGGTCTAAACCTTTAAGGATATGGCAACCCCTAGGAGGTTTATCTTTGAGGCCCTACAAAAGGGAGGTGTGATTCCCCATAGTGGGTGTAAGGAGGATTCCTGTCTGCTACATTCCGGCGAGATGCATGACATGGAGACGTGTTTGGAAGTAGAGGAATTGTTACAGCGGATGATAGATCAAGGTCGACTGGAAGTCGGCATTGAAGGAAAAGAAGAGCAGCATATATGCATGCAATCTACGGAGGGGAGCGGTGTTGCGAAGCCCAAACCCGTGGTGATATACTTCACTAAAAGTGCAGCTTCGCAAAAGCCCGGATACCCCTTAATGGCCAAACCTGTTCCTTTCCCGTACCAAAATAGTCACGCGGTCCCGTGGAGATATACACCTCCGGGGAAAAAGGAAGAAGAAGTCACTGACGTCAGCTCGCTGTCAGCTAAAGTAACAAATATCACGGGACTGAGTGGAATGACCCGTAGTGGTCGTGTGTTCGCACCTCCGATCTACCAGTCCAACCCGCCGACGTCAAGGGAAAAGGAAAAGTGGTGGAGGAACAAGATGGCGAAGCACCCCACGCTTCGAATAAAGATATTCCAGCAAAGGGGCCCCAGAGAAAAAGGATGGTAGAAAGGAGGTGTCGCTAGAGGAAGCCAGCGAGTTCCTTCGCATAATTCAGCAGAGCGAATTCAAGGTTATCGAACAGCTCAACAAAACCCCGGCTAGGGTCTCGCTGCTGGAGTTACTTATGAGCTCCGAGCCTCATCGGGCTCTGCTAGTAAAAGTGCTGAACGAGGCTCACGTGGCCCAAGATATCTCGGTAGAAGGTTTTGGAGGGCTGGTCAACAATATCACTGCCAACAACTATCTTGCCTTCGCCGAAGAAGAAATCCCCGCCGAGGGGAGAGGGCATAATAAGGCTTTACACGTATCAGTCAAGTGTATGGACCATATCGTAGCCAAGGTGTTCATCGATAATGGTTCCAGTTTAAACGTGATGCCTAAGAGCACTTTGGAGAAGTTACCATTCAATGCTTCCCACTTAAAACCAAGTTCAATGGTGGTTCGGGCCTTTGACGGCACTCGCCGAGAGGTTAGGGGAGAGATCGATCTCCCAGTACAAATAGGCCCTCACACCTGTCAAGTCACCTTCCAAATAATGGATATTAACCCCCCCTACAGCTGCCTGTTGGGGCGCCCGTGGATCCACTCAGTGGGAGTTGTGCCTTCTACACTCCACCAAAAGCTGAAATTCGTAGTGGAGGGGCACTTGGTCATCGTGTCAGGCGAGGAAGATATCTTGGTAAGCTGCCCATCCTCCATGCCTTATGTGGAAGCCGCAGAAGAATCGTTAGAAACTGCTTTCCAGTCTTTTGAGGTGGTCAGCATTTCCTCCGTGGACTCCCTCTTTGGGCAACCTTGTCTGTCCGATGCAGCGGTAATGATGGCCCGAGTTATGTTGGGGAACGGTTTTGAACCCGGGATGGGTTTAGGAAAAAACAACGGTGGCATAACTAGCCTGATAAATACTCAAGGAAATCGTGGGAAGTATGGTTTAGGCTATAAGCCCACTCAGGCAGACATGAAAAGAAGCATTGCGGGAAGGAAGAACAATGGTCAAAGTTCGCGTTGGAGACAAGAAGGTGAAGGAAGCCCGCCCTGCCACATAAGTAGAAGCTTTATAAGTGCGGGTTCGGGAGACAAAGGTCAAGCGTTCGCGATATGCGAAGATGATATTCCGAGTACTTTGGATTTGGTACGACCATGCTCTCCTGATTTCCAGCTGGGAAATTGGCGAGTGGAGGAACGCCTCGGCATTTACGCCACAAGCATAATGTAAACCTTTACGGTTTTAAAAGCTCTATAGTTGGGCCTAGGCTTTAGAGTTTTCATTTTGTTAAGGCTTTGTGTCTTTTGTTTTTGAATTTATAATACAAGGATCTTTCTTCATCTGTTCCTGGTCTCTACCCATTCTCATTCATTTGCATGTTTACTTCTTTTTCTAAAACGGCAGATTCGATGACGAGTCCCCCGAAGGTACTAATACCTGGGACCCGCCTATCAACTTCGAGCAAGAAATGAATCAAACGGAAGATGAAGGAGATGAGGATGTGGGACTTCCTTCGGAACTAGAAAGAATGGTCGCCCATGAGGACCAAGAAATGGGGCCTCATCAAGAAGAAACAGAGCTAGTAGACTTAGGAATTGGCAGTGGAAAGAGGGAAGTAAAGATAGGTACAGGCATTACCGCACCTATCCGTGAAGAATTAATAATCCTGCTAAAAGACTACCAAGACATCTTTGCTTGGTCATACCAAGATATGCCCGGTTTGAGTTCTGACATTGTGCAGCACCGATTACCTCTAAATCCCGGGTGTTCCCCGGTAAAACAGAAATTGAGGAGGATGAAGCCCGAAACATCCTTGGAGATAAAAGAAGAAGTGAAGAAGCAATTTGACGCTGGATTTCTGGCCGTCGCTCGGTATCCAGAATGGGTTGCCAACATCGTACCAGTTCCTAAAAAAGATGGGAAAGTACGAATGTGTGTAGATTATCGGGACCTGAATCGGGCCAGTCCCAAGGACAATTTTCCTTTACCACACATCGATATCCTCGTAGATAACACGGCCAATTTCACTTTATTTTCCTTCATGGACGGTTTCTCTGGTTACAATCAGATAAAGATGGCGCCCGAGGATATGGAAAAGACTACTTTCGTCACCCTATGGGGAACGTTCTGTTACAAGGTGATGTCCTTTGGACTCAAGAATGCCGGGGCAACTTATCAATGGGCCATGGTAGCTTTGTTCCATGATATGATGCATCAAGAGATCGAGGTCTACGTGGACGACATAATTGCTAAATCTAAATCTGAGGAAGAACACCTTGTCAACCTGCGGAAGTTGTTCGAAAGGCTTAAGAAATATCAATTAAGGTTGAACCCCGCTAAGTGTACCTTTGGGGTCAAATCAGGGAAATTGCTTGGTTTCGTTGTAAGCCAGAAAGGGATAGAGGTAGACCCCGAAAAAGTGAAGGCTATCCTTGAGATGCCGGAACCCCGTACAGAGAGGCAAGTCCGAGGTTTCCTGGGGCGTTTGAATTATATTGCCAGATTCATATCGCAGCTCACCGCCATTTGTGAGCCGTTGTTTAAACTCTTGCGCAAAAACCAAACTGATCGGTGGAATGAGGATTGCCAAGAGGCTTTTGGAAGGATCAAAAAGTGCCTAATGAATCCTCCCGTGCTTATGCCACCAGTACCTGGAAGGCCTCTCATTTTGTACATGACAATCTTGGACGAGTCAATGGGGTGTATGCTGGGGCAACATGACGAATCCGGGAAGAAAGAGCGCGCTGTTTACTACCTAAGTAAGAAGTTCACGACCTGTGAGATGAATTACTCCTTGCTCGAAAGAACGTGTTGTGCTTTAGTATGGGCATCCCATCGCCTAAGGCAGTACATGCTGAGCCATACTACCTGGTTGATATCCAAAATGGACCCGGTTAAGTACATCTTTGAAAAGCCAGCCCTCACAGGACGAATCGCCCGGTGGCAAGTCTTGCTATCTGAGTTTGATATAGTCTACGTCACCCAAAAGGCGATAAAAGGAAGCGCTTTGGCAGATTATTTGGCTCAACAGCCTCTTAACGACTACCAGCCCATGCATCCGGAATTCCCGGATGAGGACATCATGGCCTTGTTCGAGGAAAAGTTGGACGAAGATCGGGACAAATGGACCGTATGGTTTGACGGAGCGTCAAACATTCTAGGTCATGGCATTGGGGCAGTGTTGGTCTCTCCGGACAATCAATGTGTACCTTTCACAGCCAGGTTAGGATTCGACTGCACCAACAACATGGCCGAATATGAAGCATGTGCCCTAGCCGTCCAGGCAGCAATTGACTCCGATGTCAAACTACTCAAGGTGTACGGCGACTCAGCGTTGGTAATCCATCAGCTGAGAGGGGAATGGGAAACTAAAGATCCCAAGCTGATACCCTACAAAGCCTACATCAAGGAATTGGCTAAGACTTTCGATGAGATCTCCTTCCATCATGTTCCCCGCGAGGAAAATCAAATGGCGGATGCACTTGCTACGTTGGCATCTATGTTCCAGCTAACACCGCACGGGGACCTACCCTACATTGAATTTCAGTGTCGTGGCAAACCCGCACATTGTTGCCAAGTGGAAGAGGAACGGGACGGAAAGCCTTGGTATTACGACATCAAGCGGTATGTCGTAAGCAAAGAATACCCGCCAGAGATTGCCGACAACGATAAAAGGACTTTGAGGAGGTTGGCAGCCAGTTTCTTCATGAGCGGAGGCACACTGTATAAGAGAAATCACGACATGACACTCCTGCGATGTGTGGATGCCAAGGAGGCAAATCACATGATCGAGGAAGTCCATGAGGGCTCGTTTGGAACGCACGCCAACGGGCATGCTATGGCCAGGAAGATCTTAAGAGCAGGTTATTACTGGCTTACCATGGAAAGTGATTGTTGTGTCCATGTGAGGAAGTGCCACAAATGTCAAGCATTCGCGGATAATGTCAATGCCCCACCGCATCCCCTGAATGTCATGTCCGCCCCTTGGCCTTTCTCCATGTGGGGAATAGATGTCATCGGGGCCATTGAGCCCAAGGCCTCGAATGGTCATCGCTTCATCCTCGTAGCAATAGATTATTTCACCAAGTGGGTCGAGGCGGCTTCATATACCAATGTCACGAGGAATGTGGTGGTCAGGTTCATTAAGAAGGAGATCATCTGCCGATATGGTTTGCCAAGGAAGATTATCACGGACAACGGCACCAACCTGAATAACAAGATGATGGGGGAAATGTGCGAGGAGTTTAAAATCCAGCATCACAATTCCACACCCTACCGGCCAAAGATGAATGGAGCCGTGGAAGCAGCCAATAAGAATATCAAAAAGATTATCCAAAAGATGACTGTGTCATACAAGGATTGGCACGAGATGCTCCCATTCGCGTTACACGGTTACCGGACTTCAGTGCGAACGTCAACTGGGGCAACGCCGTTCTCATTGGTATATGGGATGGAGGCGGTGTTACCATTTGAGGTAGAAGTCCCGTCATTAAGGATCTTGGCAGAATCCGGATTAAAGGAATCAGAGTGGGCTCAAACACGCTACGATCAGCTCAACCTCATTGAGGGTAAGCGCTTAACGGCCATGAGTCATGGGCGCTTATACCAGCAAAGAATGAAGAGTGCATTCGATAAGAAAGTACGCTTACGCAAGTTCCATGAGGGAGACCTTGTGCTAAAGAAAATGTCCCATGCTGTCAAGGACCATCGAGGGAAATGGGCCCCGAACTACGAGGGGCCTTTTGTTGTGAAGAGGGCTTTTTCCGGAGGAGCCCTGGTGCTTACCAACATGGATGGCGAAGAGCTACCTTCACCCGTGAACTCCGATGTCGTCAAACAATATTATGCTTAGAAACTGGGGCAATTAAGGATGTCGCTGCATGTTCTTTATCTTTATGCGTTTTCTGGATTTCCCCCAGGGATTTCCTGTCTGTTGTATCTCTCGTTACAATCTTTCAAAGAAATGAACATGGATTCAAGGCTTTTAGTCCTCACGTTAGTTTCACACCTTGCGTTAATCTGTGATCGCCTGAGCCCTTCCGCTCAGTTCATGGGATCCCCCAAGCGCTTAATTAGAATTGAACCTGAACCAACTTTCCCTAAATTTTCTGCGTTTGAAAAACATTCATGCATACGCATACGCATACGCATGTATATTGTTGTGGTAAAACAGGGGCAGGATCACCTTGGGCTACCTTCTGGAGTAGAGACAAAACATGAACGGCAGAAACCAATCAAGGTAGGGTAATGCCGCGGTCAAGATTGGCCATACCTGGTTGTTTATTACTTGCAGGTACTTAAGGACAAATGCGAGCGGGGATGGGGTCACGACCGACCGATCGTTGCCCTTCTCTGTGCGAAACAAACAGAGAATGTCGCTGCAAGGCAGCCCCGTATCCTTTGTATTTTGCAGCTTTCTTTTACTATTTGTTTGTTTCAAAAAAAATATATATATATATATATATATATGTATATATAATAATAAAATAAGTAATCAACGCCTAATTCTAACCTAAGTAAGTTCAAGTTAGGCAAGATGCTAATCCATGAGAAGGGAGGGGACATGGTTAATGTTCCCCTTAAAAAAAAAAAAAAAAAAAAAAAAAAAAAAAAAAAGGTGCAGGTTAGCTCGCCTGGGCGAGCCACCCCTGCACCAATTTATAAGAATGACGAAAGGGGGGCATTTTTACATTCAAAAACTTCTTTTCCCCCCCTTTCAAAAGCCATACCCACGGGATTGACGAGTTTGCAGCCCCAGGGTCATCCTTCTTCGCATTTTTTTGATTCCGTTTTGCGCTTTTGTTCATCACCAACAAGTAAGTGTACCATCCCTAAGCTTTCTAGCTTTTCATTGGTGTATTTTGATCTCCTTTTGGTGCTCTAAATTGTGGGAATGTGCTCAAATATATGGGGCAATTTTGGTTTGTTTTCTTGCTTGATTAGGTTGAATTAGGGGTTGGTATGGGATGGCCCTAGGCCTATAATGCATTTTGAAACAATGGGACATGCCACATTGTCCCCGTTCTCTTGCTATTGACGCCTAAACGCGCGCCCACCAAGTTTTCGGTGAAATGCCTCAATGGCATTAGCGCGTGACTTTTGTAAGGAAACAACCCATGGGGTATTTTGGTTTGTGCATATTTTCTATTTTTGGAATATGTATTCATTCCCGAAAAAGGCTAGAGTAATTGCCCCACATATACCCTAGGCCTAGAAACTAAAATTTTATGCAAAAAGAACACAAAAGGAGGTGCATATTGGGTAAAGTTACCCTTTTTGGCCAGCAATCAGCTATGGGCCACGCTACAATAATTTCCCTACGCCTAGATGTTTAGGAATTTTGCTCGTCATGAATGTGTAGGTTTAGAATAGGTAGCAAAATACCTTTGGCAATTTACACTTTGGGTATGATAGCAAAATACTTGGATGTATGTGCATATAATTTTTGGTAGTCAAAATGTCTCACAAAAAATATACATAAATATGTTGCATGTTATGTAAAGAAAATACATTACAAAAAAAATGTATACCCTTTAATTTGAATACAATTTTGGTCAGCAAAGGAAAATATACTTGAATTTGCATGCGGCTTTAGGTAGCAAAAACTTGAAAAGAGCATGGAATGTAGCACCTTATTGTGTAGATAGTCAAGATTCATCATGAAGTTTGTGTATGTATAGGTATTAGAAATACCAAGATGTGCACATGTGCAATTTTTGGTACCCCAAAATGCTTTGAGTATGCATGTATGTAAATTTAGCCAAGGAGATGTGTGTGATGTAAGTAACAAATACACCTTGGAAGTACGTGTAAATAATCTAGGTAACGAAGCTGCCTTGATTGTATATGGGTGCATTTTTCTTAGTTAATAGAATGTCTTGTGCAAGAGAACGTTCGTAAGGAAATATGCGCATAAGCTTGCTCTAAATTTACATTGATGTTTGTATTTATGGGAGGAGGTTATATGCCATTTTTGCTTAAAGAGTAGTGTCCCACTGGTAAAATTAACTTTCCAAATGTTTGCCTTCGCAGGAATGGCCCCGAGGAAGCTTGCCTCAAAGAGGTCCAGGAAGGACAAGGCGGCCGAAGGAACTAGTTCCGCTCCGGAGTACGACAGTCACCGCTTTAGGAGCGCTGTACACCAGCAGCGCTTCGAAGCCATCAAGGGATGGTCGTTTCTCCGGGAGCGACGCGTCCAGCTCAGGGACGACGAGTATACTGATTTTCAGGAGGAAATAGGGCACCGGCGGTGGGCACCACTGGTTACTCCTATGGCCAAGTTTGATCCAGAAATAGTCCTTGAGTTTTATGCCAATGCTTGGCCAACAGAGGAGGGCGTGCGTGACATGAGATCCTGGGTTAGGGGTCAGTGGATCCCGTTCGATGCCGACGCTATCAGCCAGCTCCTGGGATATCCGATGGTGTTGGAAGAGGGCCAGGAATGCGAGTATGGCCAGAGGAGGAACCGGTCTGATGGGTTCGATGAGGAGGCCATCGCCCAGCTGCTATGTATACCGGGGCAGGATTTTGCCCAGACTGCTGCAGGGAGGCGAGTGCGAATCATGCGCACCAACATGACCACCCTGACCCAGATATGGATGACGTTGCTCCTCAGCAACATCCTGCCCACCGATCATAATTCCGACCTCCCCATGCCTAAGTGCCAGCTGGTGTACGCCATCCTGTCACGGATGAGC
Organism: Glycine soja; assembly: GCF_004193775.1. Taxonomy (NCBI): domain Eukaryota; kingdom Viridiplantae; phylum Streptophyta; class Magnoliopsida; order Fabales; family Fabaceae; genus Glycine; species Glycine soja. Next base: position 28,456,061 of record NC_041009.1, on the reverse strand, counting down.
ATCCATGTGGCTCAGTTGATCGCTGATGCCATCTATATTTTTGCAGGTATGGCGCCCACTAGGCACCCTTTGGACCCAGATAAGTCCAACAGGGCCCTGGGATTCCCCGCACTGATCACAGGACTCTGCCAGTCGTTCGGAGTCCCCGTTGCACCTACCAAGGTGATTCGGCCGCCCATCACCCGGGCTTTTATTGAGAAGTACTGTACCCAGAGACAGGCTCAGGGTGATGCTCCACAGGCCGCAGGCGCGCCCCCACCACCTCATCAGGCTGGCCAGGCTGGGGCATTTGACATGGAGCAGTATTTACGGCATTTGGTTCGCCAGCAGGCGGCCAACCACCGAGCACATGTACGGACCCATGATTGTCTGTACCAGATGAGCCTTAGCATGCAGAGCCAGGGCTTCGCTTCTTTTTCATGCCCTACTCCAGACCAGTTCAGGGCAGAGGTTGCATGGCCCGGAGATTGGCCCGAGGCCCAAGCAGGAGAGGCACCCCCAGAAGCTCCCGGCGATGGAGAAGAAGCCCACGAGGATGAGGAGATGGCCGATTTGCTTGACTTCTTGGGAGGGAGTGGAGATACGTGACTGGGAGATCCCCAGATTCATGTTTTCTTTCATATTTCTTTTGTCATTTTTATTCTATGTTATTGTTTTGACTTGAGGGACTAATGTTTGTTTTTGTTGTTTCGATTGTCATTTGTACAGCGCATACATTTTTGTTTAGATTGTTGCGTTAGTATTTATATATCACTACTATCAATGATGTTTGAAATTCTGGAACCGTGTAGAGTTCTTCGTTTAGGAACATCGTCCAAAAGTATATAGGTGAAATAAACAAAAAAAAAAATCATGATAAAAATAAAAATAGAAAAGGAAAGAAAATGAAATAGAAAAGAAAAGAAAGTGAAAAGAAAAAGAGAGCAAATAAGAAAAAAAAAGGCAAGTAAGGAAAAAGGTAGAAAAAAGAAAAAAATAAGTTATCAAGCTGAAAAACCAACATGCTGTTGAAAAGAGATGACTTCCAACTTTTCTTTGGAAAAATTCACTGATCATAACTAGTTTTTGAAAAAATGTGTATGCACCTGAAGGGTGAATGCTGTGAAGATTTTCCCAGACGCCCAAAATGGACTCGGATGAATGCACAAATTGATAAAAGAACATATTTTGGAAACATTGGGTTGATTTAAAAATAGAGGGAATGAATCCTGAGCCCTAGCATCACATGACCATAAAAATTTGACACTTGAGTGTCCGCATAAGTGCATGCATGACCAGTTTTGCATAAAATTTCCAAATCATCATTTTTGCATTTGTGGCATGGAAATAATGTGGGGCATCCCTTTTTATCCTTGAACCAAACCAAACCCTGACATGTATCATGTCTAGCCATTCTACAAGCCTTGAGCCAAAATCCTGACTCACCATAATCCTTACCCTCGGAAGCAAAAAAGAAAAGAAGGAAAATTTCCAATCAAAGAGAAAGTCAAAAAGAAAAGAAAGGAAATTCCCAAAGAGTGGGAGAAAGCAAAAGGAAAAGAAAGAAAATTCCCAACCAAAGAATGGGAGAAAGTAAAAAAGGAAGGAAAGAAAGTTCTTGATCAAAGAAACTAGAAGAAATGTGCAGAAAGGTCTTTTAACCAGACAATATCTGAACAATACAGAATTGTCACCAAATGAACAAAAAGAAGGAAAGGAATCCATGACCTAAAATGGTCTTCTCCCTTTGATTACCAACCGAAATCCCGTGCGCTAGCGACCCTTTTTTTCTCGCCCCGCACTAAACAAAAACAGAAAAAGAAAAAAAGCCAGAAAAATCAAAAGCCAAAAACACACAAAAGCCGAAAGAAGAAACCACCAAAAGAACCCATTCCCAAGGGAAGCCCTGTTGATCCATGATCACGCGTGTAATTTTTGATTTGATAGGAAATAATTTGCAAAGTCAAGTCATGACATATCTATGGTTCGGAATTAGGATGAAACACTTACCTGTGCGAGATTGATACACTTTGAGTGGATTTCTTCTATTTTTGTCGAACCCAGTGTTTCCTCTAAATGATCATTTAGAAACGAAATGCTAACATCCAAAATCTCATTTATGGTTATGGGAGATTTCATCAGCAGACTCTCCTTCCCCGGTAGACGCATTGTTTTTCACTCAAAAAAAAAAAAAAAGGAGAGCATATGCTGCTCTAAATCAGTTGGAATATTTGTCTCTTTGCTAAGGCATGTTTGCATTTTAGCGAAGAAAACACTGAGACTCTTTCAAGTCTCACAAGTTATCCAGAACTACGTAGGTCTGAGTTCCTCATTGGAGGATACGTAGGAGCAAGAGCCTCGCTTTTGTCGACCATACCGCCTTTTGTTGCCATGACTCAAGAGCTGGTAGCCCGCGGAGATACCTTACGGTTATTCGCACCCTTTTGTCATCCAGAGGCGGCGGGCCCGATGACAAGCAGAGACCAAGTTTGGTCATTCTGCACCCTTGTATCATCCAGAGGCGGCGGGCCCGATGATACACGGAGATACCTTACGGTTATTCGCACCCTTTTGTCATCCAGAGGCGGCGGGCCCGATGACAAGCAGAGACCAAGTTTGGTCATTCTGCACCCTTGTATCATCCAGAGGCGGCGGGCCCGATGATACGCGGAGATACCTTACGGTTATTCGCACCCTTTTGTCATCCAGAGGCGGCGGGCCCGATGACAAGCAGAGACCAAGTTTGGTCATTCTGCACCCTTGTATCATCCAGAGGCGGCGGGCCCGATGATACGCGGAAATACCCGAGTGGTTATCCGTATAAACATTCTTTTGCTATCTGTAAGACAGAACGCTTGATAGCATGCAGAGGCTGACATAGTCTTCTACACCTTTTGTTCCTCCGGGAACAACAAGCCATTTACATGCGGAAATTTCATGGTCGCCCGCGACTCTCGTCAACCGAGAGGAGCGAAATTAGTGTCATACACTGATTTTCGGGGACCTTTGCTTGATGACATGCGACCATTCTTTGGTCCTTGTGAGGTGCTTGGCATCCATCATTAGGCAATTTGTGAAATTCTAGGAGCGACAAGTCATGGTCACCCGCGACTCTCGCTAACCGAGAGGAACGAAATTAGTGTCATACACTGATTTTCGGGGACCTTTGCTTGATGACATGCGACCATTCTTTGGTCCTTGTGAGGTGCTTGGCACCCATCATTAGGCAATTTGTGAAATTTTGGGAACAACAAGTCATTTGCATGTGGAGATTTTATGGTCACCTGCGACTCTCGTCAAATCGAGAGGAACGAAATTAGTGTCTTATCTTTACTTTCCTTTTATCTCCAATAAAAGACAAGTAAAGAGGGGCAACTGTCATACCCTAATTTCGTCCGGGGACCTTTGCTCGATGACGTGCGACCATTCTTTGGTCCTCGTGAGGTGCTTAGCACCCATCATTAGGCAATTTGTGAAATTCCAAGACATGCCGAAAAACCAAAAAAATATTGATGCACAATCCGTAAGTTTCCGTGACACACCGGAAATCAAATGGAAGCATCGTTGCATAATTAAGTGAGGTTCCGTAACATTCCGTAAGTCAAAAAGGGGATGATTATGTAATCCGCAAGGTTCCGTAACATTACGGAAAGAAAACAAGTATCGTTACGAAATTCGTAAGTTTCCGTAACTTTACAAAAAAAGAATCACCAAAAAACAGCAGAGGGGGGTGTACTTAGTAAAAATGGGGGTGCAAATAGCACCCAGGCCCACTTGGGCCCTCCGGAATATTCCTCCAGAAGGCGGTTGCTTCTGGAGGAAGCAACCCTGCTCGCCTGGGCGAGCTGAGCTCGCCTGGGCGAGCTGGGCGGCAACCACCTCCCCTATTTTGCTATAAATAGGGGAGGAAGGCAAGAAGGAAGGGGTTCAGCCCCTTAGGCACTTCTCTCTCTTTCGAATTTGCTTGGAAAAATTGTTTCCGTGAAGAAAATCTAAGCCGAGGCGCTTCCGAAACGTTTCCGTAACGTTTTCCGTGAAGAATTTCGCAAAGGTTTCAACCGTTATTCGACGTTCTTCATTCGTTCTTCATCGTTCTTCGATCTTCAACGGGTAAGTACCTCGAACCAAGCTTTTCGATTCATTCTATGTACCCGTAGTGGTCCACATTGTGTTTCGTGCATTTTTATTCTCGTTTTGTTTACTTTTTATACCCCCTGTTGACGTGCTTAAGCCATTTTACTCAAGTCATTTCTCGCTTAACTTAAAAATAAAATAAATTTCCACCGAACGTTTGAATTGTATTATCCATTAACTTCAGTTAAAATAAATTCTGACCGTTCGGTCGTGCCGTAACCACGTTGGAAATCAAAAAGAGGTAAAAAATAATATAATAATCGAAAAGACATCTTTTAGTAGAATAAAGCGGAAAATCAATCGGACATTTTCTCTTTGGGATTTCTCATTCTTAATCGAATTGATTAATAACTAAAGTGAAACTAAAGGCTAAAATCAATTCGCCTAGTCAAGCTAGTCCATAAAAATAGGCTTTTGAAGTTTGTCATTTCATTTTCTCACTAAGTAAAATGGATCATTTTTAAGGTCCAACGCCTTAAAATGATCACCTCTTAAAGTAAAAAAGAATCACTTGATAAAAAAGAACTACGTAGGTCTGATTTTCTCATCCCAAATTGAGGAATACGTAGGAGCAAAGGGAAACACCCTTGTCGACCACAAAAAGAGAAAATATAAAAAGGGTATAAAGGATATAGAGACATAAAAAGGGAACATAAAAAAATCAAAGTCATGTTTGCACATTCGATTAAAGGCTGCCGTCCCTTGGGGCGGACGTGTGGGGTGCTAATACCTTCCCCGTGCGTAAATACAACTCCCGAACCTTTCACTTAAAAGTTCGTAGATCGCGTCTTTTCCGGTTTTTCCGACGTCTTCCTCAAATAAACGTTGGTGGCGACTCCGCGCGTATTCCTTTCGTGGAACACGCATCCCGCGAGTCTCGGGTCGCCCTCCCGCCGAAGGGTAGGTTGCGACAATGAGCATGCAAAGGTATCAGCTCTGCAAGTGGAAAGAGAAGCAAGGGAGAGGGTGATAGAATCATTGCACGGGGAAGCTGTGAAATGGATGGATAGATTCACTCTCACTCTGAATGGGAGTCAAGAGCTTCCAAGGCTGTTAGCCAGAGCCAAGGCAATGGCGGATGTATACTCAGCTCCCGAGGAAGTTCATGGGCTCTTCAATTATTGTCAACACATGGTCGAGTTGATGTCCCATATAATTAGGAACCACTGAGGCATTTGTATTTATGCTTTGACTTTGGCAAGATAAAAAATGTTGTTTCTTAATGAGGTTTGATTCGACCGTATGTCTTTGCTGAAATTTCTGTGTAGGTTCAATACTTTGGCAACTTATCATTATCATGCATTCATGATTAGTTCGTTGTCACATTACTCATTGCATTTTGTTTTTTTAGCAGTCGTAGTAAAAAAGTAAACACAATAACCAAAAAGAATGAATGCGCTTTACGGAACCCCTACCAAACACGTGCCAAAACCAAAATCATGAGTGAAATAGGGGAAGTGCAAGAGCAAATGAAGGCTGACATGAAGGCCATAAAGGATGATGCAATCCTACCCCCCAAGGGGCATTTTATAGAAGACTCCAAGAAGATTGGGCCAGAGATGCAAGAGAAGGTCCTAGGGTTCTCATGAGCCTTGGGGTAGATTTCAGGTCCATGAGCTAAGTATGAGCCAACTTATCTTTGTACATATTAGATTAAGGTTTCATTATTTTTGGGCCTTGTATTTAGGGCTCCATAATGTAGGTAGGGTACCCTAGAAATGTAGGATTAAGTGAATATTTGATGTGTGTGTTGGGAAATAAATTTAATTGAATTGGGAGAAGCCCAATCCAATTAAATTTTAGAGGGGGAGGTGAGCATTTGCTTGCTACACCATATTGCCACATCATATAGTCACACTTTGTGCATGTCCTTCATGCTTTACATGCCTCATGACACCTAAGCACACTTAGTGAAAAATCTTGGACTTGATCTTGAATTAGTGGGCTGAACCATAACTGAAATTCACTAATCATATTTAGTGAAATTTTGGCTCCAAAATTTGGCTCCACAAATTCAATTTCAAATTCAAGTGAAATTTGAATAGAAATTCAAATTTCCCTCCAATTTTGTGTGACACTTAGGCTATAAATAGAGGCCATGTGTGTGCATTTTTTCAACTTTGATCATTTGAGAATTACACTTCAAATTTCAAACCTCTTTTGAGGCACAAAATTTCGTGCTCCTTCTCTCTTTCTCCATCCACTCATCTTCTCCTACCTTCAAGCTCTTATCCATGGCTTCCTATGGTGGTGAGCTTCTTCTTGACTCATCTTCTCCCGGAAGTGGCATCTCCTCTCAACTCTTCTTCTTCTCCATTCCGCTGCCATTAAAATTCAAGAAGCAAAGGACTCCATTGATAAAGAAGATCCAAGGTCTACAAGCTCCAATGGAGCTACATCATGCGGTATCAAGAGCATCTTCATCTAGGTGATGTTCCTTTGCTTCCTCTATCTTTTTGTTCAGTCAATTCACTTTAATTCCTTGTTCTTCATCTTATTCTCCATGTATATCCTCCATTGTCTTGTGGTTTGGTTCTGTTTAGAGTAGATTCAAAAAATAAACCGATTAAATCTTAGGTCTACACTTGTTCTTGCATTTCTATGGTTCAAATTTTATAGATCTACTCTTGAATCATGTTTTTGTCTTGATTTTAGGTTCTATCATTTTCAGTCATAATCTTCTTGTGCTGAACCTTAAGATCTAAATTTTCTTCCAAAATATAGATTAGAAAAAAAAACACAAAAATCATGTTGTCATAGAGTCATGTTTAGTCATAATAATTGTCACATTATGTTCTAAGTTTGTGTTGAATTTTGATTTTGTTGATTGAATTCTAGATACATTTGTTCATGTATTCTTGTCATTCTTAGCCTATATTTTGAATTTTGAGTCTAATTCATGCATGTTATTTAGTTCATAACATGTTCTAAATCAATTCCTTGAAGTAGTCTTGTTGTTGAACTTTGTTTTGTTTTCTAAGTTTCCTATATGATGCCTATGAAGAAATTGAGTTGTGGTGCTAAGTAGTGGCTGGATTTATTAATCAAAATAAGTCTTAAGCTCTCTTGAATTGTGTTATTCAAGAAATTTGAGCATAAGCAAACACAAATTGTAATTATCCATGCCTTAAGCAACATAAACACTACTCTTGATTTCTAGGTTGAAATCGCTGGTGCTGACAGCTTGAACATACAAACTTGTAAAAATAACTGGGAATTGGTCACTACGAATTTTGAGCTGACAATTTTACTAAATTTTCTAGACATCTGGAAATTTTTTATAAAAAAAGAACCAAGTGAGTTGGATAAAAGGAAAAAATAAGAACAATGACACAAGTTGGCAGGAAAATCAGTGTCCAGGAAAAAAAAGTGAAAGGGAAGTGTGCTTGTTGTTTTGGCTCAAAATTTTTTCTATAATTGGTGTCTATTTTATACCAATCTTAGTTTTGAAATTTCAATTGAAAATTAATGTGAAAGAAAGTGCCAAAACTAGAGGTTTCTTGAGTCTTATTTTTTTAAGTTTTTTTTTACTCTATTCAAGAGTCATTCTAGGTTTCTCTTTGAGTTCTAGCTTGCTTTTATGTGCTTTTCATTGCTTTAATTGTTGAATAATCCTTGAAAATTTGTCTTGTTAAAACTCTATTGGTTTAGCTTTCATTTCATTTTTTTCTTTGGTTATTGCTTGTCTCTTTGTTTCCTTGTTTGTGAGTTGCTATATAGGGAATTGGAAAAGAGGATTGGTGTCATCCCTTGAAGAATTTGAGTCAAGAAGCAAGGGGAAACCACCTTAAGAGCTAGTGGACTAAGAAACACTCCAAATTGAGTGAATCACCAAAGAGAGAACAACCACCAAAATTGAGGACCTTTTTGTAATTGACATTTTACTTACTTTCATTACTTTCAAATTTTGTAACAAAAAGGCCTTTCATTAGAAGTAAGTTGGGAGCCTCCAATAGGCCACCCTACTTCCATTTGTGTGTAATAATTTTAGGCAATTTTCCCTTAGGATTGTGAGTGTTTTGTTGGGAACCTTAAATGTGGTTGTCCAAACACTCTTAGGATTCGCCTAGTTTACATTTCTTGCACTTTAATTTCTTGCTTACTTTCATAGCTTATTTCTTTTACCTTCCATTGTCAAACCGCCTAGATAGCTTGCCTTTTACCAATTAGTTTTTACCTTATCTTTCACACCTCTTTTAGTGTTTATTTTGGCTAGTTTCAACCATAGTTTCTTTTACCTTTTGTTTTCAAACCCCCAACAAGAAAGAACCACAACTTAGGAACCAACATGAGTCTTCATTCTTCATCTAGTGTTAATGGTGAGGGTTCTACTCCTAAGGACCCCTTGTATAAGATATTAGATGAGTTGAGATCCCATGAGTTGTGGAAAGAAAAACAAGAGAGAAAAGAAAAAGGAAAAAAATGGAAGAAATAAGTCAAGGTGAAAGAGAGAAAATAAGAGAGGAAGAAAGAAGAAAAATAATGAAAGAAATGAAAAGAGAAAAACATGCCTCCTATAGTAGTCATGACTCTTGCAAGAGTTTAAGTGAAGAACTTAGCAACTATTATAGAGGGCGCCATAGTTCACATACTAAACATCATTCCCAAAGAAGAGAAAAGGATAGAAGGCCTCAAGAGGTTAACATTAGCCTCCCATATTTCCATGGAAAAGATAATGTTGAGGCCTACTTAGATTGGGAAATAAAGTTTGAACAACTCTTTGCTTGTCATCATATTAGCGAAGAGAGAAAAGTTCCATTGGCTACCCTTAACTTTCAAGGATTCATGGGGATCCTCCAGTAAAGTATTGGAATGATCTTAAGAGTGCCCTTAGGAAGAGGCACATTCCCTCTTACTATGAAAGAGAGCTTATGGACAAGTTCCAAAGGCTTAGACAAGGGAGTATGAGTGCTGAAGAATATAGACAACAAATGGAACTACTCCTTTTAAGAGATGGACTTAGGGAGGAGGAAAGAACAAGCATAGCTAGGTTCCTTAGTGGGCTTAATATGGAAGTGAGGGACAAGGTTGAACTCCTTCCATATAGTGTGGAAGCAAAGCTTCATGATGAATCAACAATGATTCAAAGGTGTTTTGATGATAACAATGATGACAACAAAAGATGATGACAAAGGTGATGAACAAAAAGCTCAAAAGATCAAAGAACAACTCAAGTGAATCAAAGAACATCTCAAGTGAATCAAGAACAAGTCAAGAGTTCAAGAATCAAGAAGAATTCAAGATTCAAGACTCAAGAAGAAAGTCTACAATCAAGAATCAAGATTCAAGATTCAAGATCTCAAGAATCAAGATCAAGATTCAAGAATGAAGAAAAGACTCAATCAAGATAAGTATTAAAAAGTTTTTTCAAAACTTTGAATAGCACATGAGTTTTTGACAAAACCTTTACCAAAGAGTTTTTACTCTCTGGTAATCGATTACCATATTGTTGTAATCGATTACCAGTAGCAAAATAAGTTTGAAAAAGTTTTCAAACTGAATTTACAACGTTTCAAATATTTTCAAAAGGCTGTAATCGATTACAATGTTTTGGTAATCGATTACCAGTGTTTTTGAACGTTGAAATTCAAATTTAAAAGTGAAGAGTCACATTGTTTCACTCAAAAGCTTTGTGTAATCGATTACACTTATTTGGTAATCGATTACCAGTGTTTGTTTTTGAAAAATCTAAAGATGTAACTCTTCAAAAAGGTTTTGACTTTTTCAAATGGGTTTTAAGTTTTTCTAAAAGTTATAACTCTTCTAAATGGCCTTCTTGACTAGACATGAAGAGTCTATAAAAGCAAGGCTTTGTTTTGAATTTTCAATCAATCTTTCTAACAACAATCTTATACAATCCTTTACAAGCCTTGAAATCTCTTTGAACTTCTTCTTCTTCTTCTTTGTACCAAAAGCTTTCAGAAGTTTTCTGGTTTTCTAAACCTTGAAAACTTGTGCTATTCATCCTTTTCATTCTCTTCTCCCTTTGCCAAAAATAATTCGCCAAGGACTAACCACCTGAATTCTTTTTGCGTCTCTCTTCTCCCTTTTCCAAAAGAACAAAGGACTAACCGCCTGAATTCTTTTGTGTCTCCCTTCTCCCTTGTCAAAGAATTCAAAAAGACACAGTCTGAGAATTCTTTTGATTCTTCCCTTTCTCTAATACAAAAGTGTTCAAAGGACTAACAGCCTGAGAATTCTTTTGTATCCCCATTCACAAAGTATCAAAGGTTTAATAGCCTGAGATCTTTGTCTCAACACATTGGAGGGTACATCCTTTGTGGTACAAGTAGAGGGTACATCTACTTGGGTTTGACTGAGAATCAGAGTCTTTTGTCAAGACTATCAAAGTCTGTTGTCTTGCAAAGACTATCAATGTCTTCCACCCTTTACATTTCAAAGACTATCAGAGTCTTTTGTCAAGACTATCAAAGTCTTCTTTACATTTCCAAAGACTATTAGAGTCTTTTGTCAAGACTATCAAAGTCTTCTTTACTTTTCCAAGACTATCGAAGTCTTTTGTCTTGTAAAGACTATCAATTTCTTCTGCCCTTTATATTTCAAATACTATCAAATTCTTTTGTCAACACTATCAAATTATTCTTTACATTTCCAAAGACTATCAAAGTCTTTTGTCAAGACTATCAAAGTCTTCTTTACTTTTCCAAGACTATCAAAGTCTGTTGTCTTGCAGAGACTATCAATGTCTTATGCCCTTTACTTTTCCAAAAATTATCAGAATCTTTTGTCAAGACTATCAAAGTCTTCTTTACTTTTCCAAACACCATTAGAGTCTTTTGTCAAGATTATCAAAGTCTTCTTTACATTTCAAAGACTCTCAGAGTCTTTTGTCAAGACTATCAAAGTCTTCTTTACATTTCAAAGACTTCAATGTCTTTTGTTAAGACTTCAACATCTTCTTTACATTTCAAGACTTCAAAGTCTTTTGTTTGATACTCTTGATACTTCATACATTTTATTCTTTTCACAGGTTTCACTACTTGGGTTTTCGCCAGTTGTCGGTCGGAGGGCAAGATCGTTGGGATGAAATTAGTGTCCTTATCTTTACTCACCTTTTCATTTTCAATGAAAGATAAATAAAGAGGGGCAACTGTCAAACCCTAATTTCGTCTGGGGACTATCACTCGCTAATTTTTTGATTCTTGCTAGCCGAATTGAGCTATTCGACACCAGTTATCGTGCAAGACGGAAGATTATTGGATGTTTCGGTAAAGAAAGCAAAAAATACCCAAAAGGGAGGGCAAAAGGGTCATTTTAAAGCTTTTTCTGACCCCTGGCTCGCCTAGGCTAGCCTCTGGCTCGCTGGGGCCCCAAATAGCTTAGGGGTGAAGTAACCAACTCGCCTGGGCGAGAAAGGTTACTTCAAGTTGAAGCTATAGCTCGCCTGGGCGAGCTGCAGATCAACTAAGTCCCCTTATTTCTTATAAATAGGCATGAGGAGGGCTGAAGGAAGGGTTCAACTTTCAAACATTGAAAGGATTCAATGAAATTTGAAGAGAAGAAGAAAAAAGAAGAGAAAAATGAGGCCGAGGCGCTACCGAATTGCGACCGTAATCGACTTCTACACCGTTCTTCGTTCAGTGTTCTTTTGTTGCTTTGCGCATCTTCATCTCATTCTTCTACCATCAATAATCTCTTTTCTTCTTTTAAAGAGAGTTTTGACTGATCATTTACATCACAAGTCATTTTTTTATGAGACTAAAAGTAAATAAGTGAAACCAAGATGAAATCAACATGAAATTGATTTTTCATCCACAAAAGTCGCTTGAATCCATTCAAGGTCCAACGCCTTAACAGTGTCTTTTATTTTTGTTGGTTAAAATGAACCTTTCAAAAGTTTAAAATCAAGGTAACGCACAACTTTCTTGCTTTTAAAGAACTACGTAGGTCTGAGTTCCTCATCACACTTGAGGATACATAGGAGCAAGGGCAACATTCTTGTCGACCCCAAAAAAATATAAAAAGGGAAAATACACAATTTTGAAGTCATGTTTTGCACACTCGATTAAAGGTTGTCGTCCCTTGTGACAGGCGCTTGGGGTGCTAATACCTTCCCTGTGCATAAACAACTCCCAAACCCTTATTCTTAAAATTCGCAGACCCCTTTTTGGTTTTTCTAACATTTTCCTCAAATAAATGTTGGTGGCGACTCCCGCGCATTTTCTTCATGAGAGACGCACTTTTGGTGATTCACTCAATTTGGAGTGTTTCTTAGTCCAATAGCTCTTAAGGTGGCTTTCCCCTTGCTTGTTGACTCAAATTCTTCAAGGGATGGCACCAATCCTCCTTTCCAATTCCCTATATGGCAACTCACAAACAAGGAAACAAAGAGATAAGCAATAACCAAAGACCAAAAAAATGAAATGAAAGCTAAACCAATATAGTTTTAACAAGACAAATTTTCAAGGATTATTCAACAATGAAAGCAATGAAAAACACATAAAAGCAAGCTACGACTCAAAGAAAATCTTAGAATGGCTCTAGAGTAGAGTATAATTTTAATCGAATTTCATTGGTTTGGTTTAACTAACTAAAGATAACTTAAAGGAAAAGAATAGTAAAAATAACAGATTTACGAAAATAATGGAATTGCGGGAATAACGAAATTTAGTGCATAAAAAATACGTAAAATTACAGAAACAATAATAACTAATTTAATTAATTCAAGAAAACATAAGATTAGATTTCATCATTCATACCTTTAGTATCCTAATAAGATAAACATATATGAATCATTTTCTAACATTATTGATGCACACATTAAGTTACCCCAAGTCGATCCGTCACACTTGAGGCCTAAGAATATTTATCAAATATCGATCTCTCGCATATGAAGTAAATACCCAAGCATTATAGTCATATTTTCATGCTTTTTGAAATCAAAATGTTATGCTCTATGCCTAGCAACATAACGTAAAGAGTAAAATCATTCAGTTCAAATTCTAAGATTATTTTCCAGTCTCACTTAAAATCCAATTTCATGACACTATTGATCAAATAGAATCAAGCATTACAATTAGAATAAAATCACCAATAATGAGTAGAAAAGATTCATGCATATATTGTAGAAGCAAGCTTCATGATGATGAATCAAGATTGATTCAAGAAGCTTTGATGATGACTAAGATGATGACAAAAAGCCCAAAGAATGATTTCAAGATTAAGTTCAAGATCAAGATTAATTTCAAGATTCATCAAGAAGATTCAAGATTCAAGAATAATCAAGATCAACATTCAAGACTCAAAGATTCAAGAATAAAGAGAAGACTTAATCAAGATAAGTATTAAATTTTTTTTCAAAACATTGAGTAGCACAAGAAGTTTTCACAAAATCATTACCAAAGAGTTTTACTCTCTGGTAATCGATTACCAGTGTTTTAAAACGTTAAGATTTTCAAAATTCAAAATGAAGAGTCACATCTGTTGATGTGTAATCGATTACACCTTAATGGTAATCGATTACCCGTGACTGTTTTCGAAAAATTCATTTCCAAAAGTCACAATTCTTCAAGTGACTTGTTTCTGAAGATTCTTTCAAAAGTCATAACTTTTTAAGTAATTAGTTTTAAGGAATTGCCAAGAGTTACAAGTTTTGACTTGAGTCATCAAGAAATTATAAATATGTGACCTTGGCATGAAACATAATTATTCATCTCAATCATCTCTTTCAATATTTTCTTTCATCTCTTTCAACAGATTTTTTTCTATTTCATCTTCTCTTCATCTTTCTAAAAGTTTTTGTTCAAAACTTTCTCTTCCAAGAAAAGTTCTTTGTTCAAAAACTTGTTCAATTCATCTTTTTCATTCTCTTCTCCCTTTGCCAAAAAGAATTCACCAAGGACTAATCGCCTAAATTCTTTTTGTGTCTCCCTTCTCCCTTTTCCAAAAGAACGAAGGACTAATCGCCTGAATTCTTTTGTGTATCCCTTCTCCCTTGTCAAAGAATTCAAAATGACACAGTCTGAGAATTCTTTTGATTCTTCCCTTTCCCTTAAACAAAAGATTTCAAAGGACTAACTGCCTGAGATATCTTTTGTTTCCCCTTCACAAAGTTTCGAAGGACTAATCGCCTAAGAACTTTGTCTTAACACATTGGAGGGTACATCCTTTGTGGTACAAGTAGAGGATACATCTACTTGGGTTGTTGTAACTGAGAACAAGAGATGGTACATCTCTTGTGGATCAGTTCAAGTAGAGGGTACATCCACTTGGTTGTTCAAAGAGAACAAGGAAGGGTACATCCCTTGTGGATCTTTGCTTGTAAAGGATTTTACAAGGTTGAAAAGAAATCTCAAGGACCGCAGGTCGCTTGGGGACTGGATGTAGGCATGGGTTGTTGCCAAACCAGTATAAAACTCTTGTGTTTGTCTTCTTCTTCCCTACACTTTTAATTTCCGCTGTGCACTTTAATTATCGCTTTTACTTTTGGTTAAGTTTCTATTTCTGTTCTTTACTTTCTTAACTTTGTAGTAAAAGCCTAATTGAATCTAGAAACATTAAGAAGGATAAGTTTTTTTAATTAGTAAAGGTTCACTAATAATTAATTCAACCCCCCCTTCTTAATTATTCCGAGGCCACTTGATCCAACATATATAATATCAAAAAGGATACATAAGGGTACAAAGATTACATCGAATCCTTAATAAAAACTAACCGATCATTGTGCAGAGCACAAGACTGATGCGTCATCATTTTCTCCTATTTCTTAACCCTTTTTGTCACCATTTTAATTACTGATTAGCCTTAATAATCAAATTAATTATGCAGTTTTATCATTTGGGCCTATTGGACTAATTTTGTGTTTTTAATTTAATTTCAAGAGAATTATAAGAAATTGGGCTTGAATCTAGAATTAAGCTTGGACTTGAAGAGAGCAAACAATTTTATCAAATCTTATCTTATATAGATTTTATCTAATCTAAATATTATTTCATCTAAATCTTATCTTATCTTATCTTATTTAGATTTTATTTTATTTATGGGCTTGGACTTAAAACAGATTTGTAAGCTTTGGGGCTGAAAATATATAACAGCACCAAGGCTCTAGTTTGAGGACCCTCTCTCTCTTTTTCGTTTTAGTTTTAGAGTGCTACTCTCAATTCGTTTTAGTCTCTTTTTCATTTTGGAAGAATAATTCTAGTTTTCTTCGTTTTCTACTGATTAATGGAAGGCTAAGTCTCCAGCATTGTTTTCTCTTAAGGATCAAGCACAACTCTCTTTGAAGTTCTATTATTACTATTAAATTCTAATAAGTTTTTCCTCTTCACCAATTACTCTGTATTAGTTGCTATTAATCCATGCATGCTTAGTGCTTGATTAATTGTCTCTGCGCTTAATTTACGTTCATGCTTAATGATCGTTCATGATTAATTGGTGTATGTGTTGCTTAATCACATAATGAATGCCTTATGCTAAATTTCGCTTAGTAATTTAATTTAGGGTTGGATTAAGTGGTTGAACTGATAAAGGATAAATTCTCGCAACCTACGATAAGAGACTTGCTTGTGAATCAAGGGGAGGCAATGTATTTTAATTCTAATATTTTCTAATTCAATTTTAGTCGCTGTTTAATTTACAAAAACAAACAAACCCCCCCCCTCCCAATTCGTTACTGTTTTATTACTATCTATTATGAACGTTTGGTTGACCATTGCTCGTTGGGAGACGACCTAGGATCACTTCCTAGATACTGCATTTTTAATGTTTATTTGATTCGGGTACGGCCTCGATCAAATTTGGCACCGTTGCCGAGGAGCAGTGGGCCAAAGGTTCACAATAGCTACTGAATTGAGTTTTATGTTTAGTTGTTTTACGTTTACTTCTTTTGTTTAGTGTGTTCGTGTTGTGTTAGTGTGGTATTTTGTTTTATTTGATGTTCTGTTTTGCAATTTAGTAGTACCCCTTGTTCAGCGCCTTCCCTGTTTCAGTTATTGTTTTGCTGTGAATAGTGCTTAGCGACAGAATTAGAGACTAATTCTGCGTTACTGTTCACACAGCATTACATTAGCTACTGAATTAGCGACGGCTGTTTACAATTTAATTGGCGATTTTTGTTTTGATAGTTAGGGTTGTTATTTTTGTCTGAATTTTTGTGTGGTAGGTTCTTTTGACTCATATTTTGTGTGAAAAATACCAGGAACACTTGGTGTGGCTGGATTTGAGAGATTTAAAAAATTTGAGAACTTATTTTTAGCAAAACTTAAAACGGCCATAACTTTTGCTCCGGGTATCAGAATGACTATTATTATATATGCATTTGGGGTAGAAATTTTTTTTCCATACTTTGGCAACCCGCGAAAGCCGGTTGGGGTCTCCCAAACTCCAAAAATCAGTCGTTTACTAAGTTTCTTTTTTATTTTTTAAGTATTATTGTCTTATTTTTCTAAACTTTGCCTAGGTAGTTTTCATAGTTAGACTTTGAATTTTTGTTTGAAAATTGTTGTGCTATCTTTTCATGATTTTAGGGTGTTCCTCACAAAATTTCAGCTCATCTTGATATCGTTTGAGTATAGCTGTAGTTTTAACCCCTTGTTAGGTGCTTGTTGAGGAACACATTATTTGCTGCATATAGTGCATGACTAGGAGCAATCCAGGTGATTTACAACCCTTTGATCCTGAAATAGATAGAAGCTTCCATAGATTAGTTAGGCATAGTGTGCATCCTTGTCATTCTGTGCATTTTGAGCATTCTGAGCATTCTGTTGAGGGTGATTCTGAATATTCTAATTTTGAGCATTCCACTACTAATTTTTATACTGAGAACATGGCTCAACCTCCACCTCGTGAGAGGACTCTTAGGGAGATGGCAGCACCTGATTTCACTTATGAAAGCTTGTGCACTCAATATCCTGATGAGAGTGTTCCATATGTTCTCAAGACTGAACTAATACATTTGCTGCCCAAGATTCATGGTCTTGCAGGTGAAGATCCTCATAAGCATCTTAAGGAGTTCCATATTGTTTGTTCCACCATGAAGCCCCCTGATGTCCAAGAAGATCATATCTTTCTTAAAGGTTTTTCCTCATTCTCTGGAGGGAGTGGCAAAAGATTGGCTCTACTACCTTGCTCCCAGATCCATTTTCAGTTGGGATGACCTTAAGAGGGTGTTCTTGGAGAAATTCTTCCCTGCATCTAGGACCACTACCATCAGAAAAGACATTTCAGGCATCAGGCAACTTAGTGGAGAAAGCTTGTATGAGTACTGGGAAAGATTCAAGAAATTGTGTGCAAGTTGTCCTCACCACCAGATTTATGAGCAACTCCTTCTTCAATATTTCTATGAGGGACTTAGCAACAAGGAGAGAAGTATGATTCATGTTGCCAGTGGTGGAGCTCTTGGTGGTATGACCCCTGTTGAAGCTAGGAATTTGATTGAGAATATGGCTTCCAACTCCCAACAATTCAGTGCAAGAAATAATGTTATTTTCCTTAGAGGAGTCCATGAGGTGGCCACAGATTCATCTCCATCTACTGAAAATAAAAAGCTTGAAGGAAAACTTGATGCCTTGGTCAACCTAGTAACTCAGCTTGCCATGAATCAAAAATCTACACCTGTTGCAAGAGTCTGTGGTCTATGTTCTTTTGTAGATCACCATTCAGATCTGTGTCCTTCTTTGCAGCAATCTGGAGTCAATGAGCAACCTAAAGCTTATGCTGCAAACATCTATAATAGACCTCCACAGCAGCAAAACCAACAAAAACAAAATAATTATGACCTTTCAAGCAATAGATACAATCCAGGTTGGATGAATCATCCAAATCTAAGATGGACAAGCCCTCCACAACAACAACAGCCTGTCCCTCCTTTCCAGAATGCCGCTGGTCCAAGCAAGCCATATGTTCCTCCTCCAATACAGCAGCAGTAGCAACAACAAAGACAACAAGCAACTGAGACTCTTTCTCAACCTTCCTTAGAAGAATTAGTGAGGCAAATGACCATCCAAAATATGCAATTTTAGCAAGAGACAAGAGCCTCCATTCAGAGTCTGACAAATCAGATGGGACAGATGGCTACTCAGATGAATCAAGCTCAGTCCCAAAATTCTGACAAAATGCCTTCACAAACTGTGCAAAATCCGAAAAATATGAATGTCATCACCTTGAGGTCTGGCAACCAAATTCAAGTGCCTCCACCAGTAGCAGCACCTGCACCTGAACCTGCCAAGCTTCATTCTACACCTGAAAAAGAGAATGAGATAGTTGCACAAAAGAGAAATCTTCCTAACAAAATTTTTCATGTAGGTGGACCTTCTTCTAGTAATTCTGACTTACCGTAGCCTCCTATCCCTCTTCCATTCCCACCTAGAGCAATTCCAAACAAAAAAATGGAAGAAGTGGAAAAGGAGATCTTGGAGACCTTCAGGAAAGTAGAGGTGAACATACCTTTGCTAGATGCCATCAAGCAGATTCCAAGATACGCCAAGTTTCTAAAGGAGTTTTGCACCCACAAAAGGAAGCTCAAAGGCAATGAAAGGATTAGAATGGGTAGAAATGTGTCAGCATTATAGGTAAATCTGTTCCTTACATTCCTGAGAAATGTAAGGACCCAGGTACTTTCTGTATACCTTGCATTATTGGGAATAGTAAATTTGAGAATGCCATGCTAGATCTAGGAGCATCAGTTAGTGTCATGCCTCTGTCCATTTTCAATTCTTTATCTCTTGGACCTTTGCAATCTACAGATGTAGTGATTCATTTGGGAAATAGAAGTGTTGCTTACCCCGCAGGTTTCATAGAGGATGTGCTGGTTCGAGTTGGTGAACTTATTTTTCCTGTAGATTTTTATGTTCTTAATATGAAAGAGGGATTTTCCCACGGTTCAGTTCCAATTATTTTAGGTAGGCCATTTATGAAAACAGCCCGAACCAAGATAGATGTTTATCTTGGCACATTGTCTATGTAATTTGGTGATATTGTTGTTCATTTTAACATTCATGATGCCATGAAACATCCATCTGAGGATCATTCTGTTTTTTGTGCTGAGATAATTGATCAGATTGTTGATAATTATATGTTTGATTTTGATTCTGGTTGGAAACATCCATTTTTATCTGATCTGAATACTTGTCATTCCTTATGCATTGAATCTGAATCTGAGTTTGAATTTGATCCTGTGTCTGATTTTTATGCTGAGAATGAATCTGAATTTGAATCTGGTTCTGATTTTCTAGGAGTTGTACCTCTTGATTTTGATTTTTTAGAGTCAAAGTGCACTAACCATGTTGCAGGAAGTACATCTACTTCTGACTTGCTTTATGAGGTACATGCTAAGGAACCTTCTTCTTCTCCTACCATGGTTCCTCCCACTGTTCAGCCACCACCCACACCAGAGTTGAAGCCTTTACCAGCAACCCTCAAATATGCTTACTTGGAGGACAAGGAAAATTTTCCAGTGATCATCTCTACCTCCCTTGATGCTAAGCAAGAGGAGAAGTTGTTGCTAGTTCTCAAGAAGCACAAGAAAGCCATTGGATGGACTTTAGCAGACATTCCTAGTATTAGCCCATCTACCTACATGCATAGGATACTTTTAGAGGATGGAGCTAAGCCAGTGAGGCAGCCACAACGGCGACTCAACCCCGTCATTCTAGATGTGGTGAAAAAGGAAGTGACCAAGCTCTTACAAGCTGGAATCATCTACCCCATTTCTGACAACCATTGGGTGAGTCCAATCCAAGTGGTTCCTAAGAAGACAGGCCTCGTAGTGATCAAGAATGAAAAGGATGAGCTTATCCCCACAAGAGTGCAGAACAGTTGTCGAGTCTGCATTGATTATAGGAGGCTAAACCAGGTAACCAGAAAAGATCATTTTCCCTTGCCATTCATTGATCAAATGCTTGAGCGCTTGGCAGGTAAATCTCATTACTATTTTCTTGATGGTTTTTCTGGTTATTTACAAATTCATATTGCTCCTGAGGATCAAGAAAAGACCACATTCACCTGTCCCTTTAGCACTTTTTCCTATAAGAGAATGCCTTTTGGCCTATGCAATGCCCCTGGTACCTTCCAACGGTGTATGCTTAGCATTTTTAGTGATTTTTTAGAGACTTACATAGAGGTGTTTATGGATGATTTTACTGTTTATGAATCCTCTTTTGATACATGTTTGGATAGTCTAGATAGAGTTCTTAGTAGATGCATTGAAACTAACCTTGTGCTGAATTTTGAAAAATGTCACTTCATGGTAGAACAAAGTATATTTTTAGGGCATATCATTTCCAGTAAGGGCATAGAGGTACACCCTGCAAAAATAAATGTTATTTCACAATTGCCTTACCCCTCTTGCATGCGAGAGGTTTGTTCTTTTCTTTGTCATGCATGGTTTTATAGGCGCTTTATCAAGAATTTTAGCAAAGTGGCCTTTCCACTATCCAATCTGCTGCACAAGGAGGTGGAGTTTGATTTTGATTATCGATGCAAAGAGGCTTTTGATTGCCTCAAGCATTCGGTGACTACCACCCCTATCATTCAGGCACCTGATTGGGCAACCCCATTTGAGCTAATGTGCGATGCATCCAATTATGCATTGGGAGCTGTCCTTGCTCAAAAGATTGATAAGTTGCCTCAGGTGATCTACTATGCTTCTAGAACTTTGGATGCTACTCAAGCAAATTACACTACAACAGAGAAGGAGCTATTAGCGATAGTTTTTGCTCTTCAGAAATTTCGTTAATATTTACTTTGTACTCGTGTTATTGTTTATACTGACCATGCAGCTCTGAAGTACCTGTTGAAGAAGGCTGAATCAAAGCCTAGATTGATCAGGTGGATGCTTTGGCTCCAAGAGTTTGATTTGGAAATTTTTGATCGGAGTGGTGAACAGAACCTCGTGGCTGACCACTTGAGTTGGATTGAGCGTGCCTCTAAGGACTCACCCATTCGGGATGATTTTCCAGATGACCATTTGTACATTCTGTATAGTATTTTTGATTCCTTCCCCACTCCTTGGTTTGCTAATATTGTGAATTATTTGGTTGCTTCTGTTTTTCCTCCCTTAGCATCTAAAGCTCAAAATGATAAAATTAAGAGTGATGCTAAGCATTATGGGGTATAGATTTTATGGAGCCTTTCCCTGTCTCTTTTGGTTTTGTTTATATTCTCCTTGCTGTTGATTATGTCTCAAAATGGCTGGAAGCCAAACCTGATGGAAGCTTGCTTGTGGGCTTCTATGGATGCTGGATCTTTGAGCTTCAATGAGGTCCTTTAATGGTGATTTTCCACCATGGAGATGCAACGGAAGACAAAGGAGAAGAGGTGAGAGGAGGCGCCATCCACTAGGGAATAAGCCATGGAAGAAGGAGCTTCACCACCAAGATGAGCCTTGGATAAGAAGCTTGAAGATGGTGCTTTAATGGAGGAAAAGAAAGAGGGAGAGAAAGAGAGAGGGGGGAGCACAAAATTGAAGGAAAAAAAGGGAGAGAAGTTGAACTTTGAGTTATGTCTCACAAGACTCTCATTCATCAAAGTTACAACAAGTGTTACACATGCTTCTATTTATAGACTAGGTAGCTTCCTTGAGAAGCTTTCTTGAGAAAACTTCCTAGAGAAACTTCTTTCAGAAAACTTCCTTGAAAAGCTAGAGCTTAGCTACACACACCCATCTAAAAACTAAGCTCACCTCCTTGAGAAGCTAGAGCTTAGCTACACACCCCTATAATAGCTAAGCTTACCCCCATGACAAAATACATGAAAATACAAAAAAAAATCCTGCTACAAAGACTACTCAAAATGCCCTGAAATACAAGGCTAAAACCCTATACTACTAGAATGGCCAAAATACAAGGCCCAAAAGAAGGAAAAGAACCTATTCTAATATTTACAAAGAAGAGTGGATCCAACCTTGACCCATGGGCTCAAAAATCTACCCTAAGGTTCATGAGAACGCTAGGGCCTTCATTAGTAGCTCTAGCCCAATCCTCTTGGAGTCTTCTATCCAATACCCTTGGAGGGTAGGATTGCATCAAAACCTACCAAAACTAACGATGCTAAGGTTGTTGTAGATTTTGTTAGATCTAATCTGTTTTGCAAGTTTGGAGTCCCTAGAGCCATCGTTAGTGATCAAGGCACCCATTTTTGTAACAGATCCATGTATGCCTTGCTCAAAAAGTATGGGGTCATGCACAAAATTTCCACACCTTACCACCCCCAAACTAATGGGCAGGCTGAGATTTCAAACAGGGAGATAAAAAGCATCTTAGAGAAGATTGTGCAACCGAACAAAAAGGATTGGAGCACTAGGCTGGATGATGCTCTTTGGGCACATAGGACTGCCTACAAAGCACCCATAGGAATGTCTCCTTATGGGGTTGTCTTTGGCAAGGCATGTCATCTTCCTATAGAGATAGAGCACAAGGCCTACTGGGTTGTAAAGACCTGCAACTTCTCTATTGATCAGGCTGGAGAGGAAAGGAAGTTGCGACTAAGTGAGCTAGATGAGATCCGTTTAGAAGCCTATGAGAATTCCAAATTCTACAAAGAGAAGACCAAGAATTTCCATGACAGCTTGGTAGCTAAGAAGGACTTCGTGGTTGGACAGAAAGTTTTATTGATTGCTTTGATTGTTCTTGATCTTATGATTGTGCTACATTGAGGACAATGTGTTGTTTAAGTGTGAGGGGAGGGGGGGAGAAGATTGTTCTTTAATTTTGTTGGGTATTCTAGTTTAATTTTATTAGGTTTTCTAGTTTAAGTTTGTTAGATTCTAGGTTAATTTTGTTATTTTGGTTTTATGTTTGTGTACAACATTGCATGTTCCTCTTTGAATTTTGGGTTATGTACAGGTAATAGGTAATTGTTTTAGAAATAGGAGTTTCTTGGAATTTTGTGAATTGAAACCCTTGTTTTTCTCTACATGTCAAGTTAGTTTTGAAGGTTTGAATTGAAAGTGATAGATTTACCCTTGGTGAGAATTTGAGTCATCATCATCTATTTTATTCTGTGTGTTTTGCCTCATTGATTGCTTGCACAATAGCCTTGGCTTGACTCTTGTTGATACTTCTTGCTTCACATGCATGCTGGGAGATGATTTAGGCATTTTATTCTTATAAGCCTCTAGCCAAATGAGCCTACCCTGAATTAATTCCTTTGATAGCCCCTTTGAGCGTATGTTCCCATTTCTTTGTTTTGAGCTCATTACAAGCCTTAAGTGAAAAACCATGATTTCACCCTACCCTTAAGGAATTTTGGAGCTTTGGAATTGTTTTAGGAATAAGTGTGAGGGGGGGGGGGGGGGTATGTTTCATTGGATGATATGTTTTTGTTGGCCATGCTTGATGTATATACATATATTGCCTAATCGTTGCTTTATTTTTCAAATGCTTTCAATTGCTACTGTTCACGTTAAAAAAAATAAAATAAAAAAAGAAAAAAAATTAAAAAAAAATTAAAAAAAAAGAAAAAAGAATAGAAAAAGAATGAAGTTGAATAAATGAGGTCTTGGTTTGAAGACTTGGATTGGTTTAAGGACTTGGTTGATTTTGTTTTGGGTTTACATTTTAATTTTGGTTTTGGGGTTTACTACTTTTTCTTACTTCCCACTTATTCCCCATTACTCCTCTATTCCTTTGGGTTTTAGCTACTATCCTATACTTTCATCTACCTTGTCCTTGGCCCCATGACAACCTTAAAAGACCTTTTGATCCTCATGTGCATGTGTTTGTGATGTAGTTGTCAATTTTAGAGTCTTGCCTAGTCTATGTGGTGTTTGTTTTCATGGGTGCTTTGAGAGTAAACAGTAGCCTAGACACTTGAGAGATAGAGTGCATATCTTGTGAGGCTTTATCACTTTTCATTCTTGAGATGGTTGACTATCTTGCCATGTATGAGATGCTTGGATGATTTTCATGACGGCCTTGATTCTTTAACTCCTTACGTGTTGGATGTTACCCATTCTTTTCATTCCTTCAGATTCATTGAGAAATACGTAATTGTTGTTGTGTCTGTTTCTCTTTAGTGTCTTTGGATTTGTCCCTTGCTTTGTTTTTTTTTTTTAATTTTGCCCAGGAGTGCAAAAAGCTAAGTGTGAGGGGATTTGATGTGTCATCATTTTCTCCTATTTCTTAACCCTTTTTGTCACCATTTTAATTACTGATTAGCCTTAATTATCAAATTAATTATGCAGTTTTATCATTTGGGCCTATTGGACAAATTTTGTGTTTTTAATTTAATTTCAGGAGAATTATAAGCAATTGGGCTTGAATCTAAAATTAGGCTTGGACTTGAAGAGAGCAGACAATTTTATCAAATCTTATCTTATCTAGATCAAATCTTATCTTATCTAGATTTTATCTAATCTAGATATTATTTTATCTAGATCTTATCTTATCTTATTTAGATTTTATTTCATCTAGATTTTATTTTATTTATGGGCTTGGACTTAAAATAGATTTGTAAGCTTTGGGGTTGAAAATATATAACAGAAACAAGGCTCTAGTTTGAGGACCCTCTCTCTCTTTTTCGTTTTAGTTTTAGAGTGTTACTCTCAATTCGTTTTAGTCTCTTTTTCGTTTTGGAAGAATAATTCTAGTTTTCTTCGTTTTCTACTGATTAATGGAAGGCTAAGTCTCCAGCGTTGTTTTCTCTTGAGGATCAAGCACAACTCTCTTTGAGGTTCTATTATTACTATTAAATTTTGATCAGTTTTTCCTCTTCACCAATTACTCTGTATTAGTTGCTATTAATCCATGCATGCTTAGTGCTTGATTAATTGTCTCTGTGCTTAATTTACGTTCATGCTTAATGATCGTTCATGATTAATTGGTGTATGTGTTGCTGAATTACATAATAAATGTCGTATGTTAAATTTTGCTTAGTAATTTAATTTAGGGTTGGATTAAGTGGTTGAACTGGTAAAGGATAAATTCTCGCAACCTATGATAAGAGACTTGCTTGTGAATCAAGGGGAAACAACGTGTTTTAATTCTAATATTTTCTAATTCAATTTTACTCGCTGTTTAATTTACAAAAACAAACAACCCCCCCCCCCCCAATTCGTTACTATTTTATTACTATTTATTATGAACGTTTGGTTGACCATTGCTCGTTGGGAGACGACCTAGGATCACTTCCTAGATACCGCATTTTTAATGTTTATTTGATTCGGGTACGGCCTCGATCAAAGACTAACAAGAGAAATGACAAAGGATGTGATCCACAGCCACAACTCTTTAGTGTCTTGGCTCCACTTTTCCTTTTCTCCTTCTTCTTCCTTAGCCTCTTCTTTTTTCTCTGCTTTTTGGTTCTACTGGATGTCCTTTTCTTCCACAAATGCATGGCTATTTATAGAAAACAGGCAAGGAGTGTAGACAAATTTGCCAAGGCAAGCTGCAGCTCGCCCAAGCGAATTTGTTGCTTAATCTTGAAGACTTCCACTTACCCAGACAAGTTGCTTGCTTAGGGTT
Source organism: Glycine soja (assembly GCF_004193775.1). Lineage (NCBI taxonomy): Eukaryota > Viridiplantae > Streptophyta > Magnoliopsida > Fabales > Fabaceae > Glycine > Glycine soja. Next base: position 28,430,529 of record NC_041009.1, on the reverse strand, counting down.
GAAGTAAGATCATTAGCCCAGGCAAGCTGGTTGCTAGCTTGGGTGAATTTGGGGTTAGAAATCTTTGTGAAATGATCATTATGCCCTTCCTTTTGGCTCTGCTTTTGGATCTAACAAATAACCACAAAATTATGGATGGATCTTTCATATTTAAACAACAACATTAGTAAATGTACAACTTATATAAAACAACTAGATTTAAGGGTAGTTTATAAGAAAACTAATACAATTGAAAGATAAGTGCTAACAATTTAGTCCCAATAATAACTTAAATATGATACTTATCACATCTTACATCAACATTATCATAAACATTAGCATGATCTCATCTCTATGTTATCAACTTCATCAATAATTGCATTCCACATATATATACATATAAATTTTATGCCTGGGATTTATACTCTCCAGGTCTTCAGACAACACAAGTCTTATGCAACAATAATATCATTCATAATTTCAATAATCAATAACAAATAAACCACATCCCATTAGTCAAAAACACAATTTTTCTTGAAAACTAACATGCAATAGGGACAAACATACATCACTATAGTTGGGTTCCTTGACCCCGACGACGGTATCAAAGCAGTAAATGAAAATAAACTCCCATCATCTACGGATATCCTTCCATTAGCTCCTCTCTACGTCGCTCGAAGGCCTCTCACGTTCATGTTCGTCATTCCAAATGGAGACTTCTATATACTAAATTGAAGGCAATTTAGTATAGATTTCAAAAACAAGGTGATGGAAGCTTGCTTGTGAAGCTTCTATAGAGGTTGGATCTTTGAGCTTCAATAAGGTCCTTCAATGGTGATTTTCCACCATGGAGATGCAGCGAAAGATAAAGGAGAAGAGGTGAGAGGAGGCGCCATCCATTAGGGAATAAGCCATGGAACAAGGAGCTTCACCACCAAGAGAGTGCCTTGGATAAGAAGCTTAAAAAGGAAGCTTCAATGGAGGAAAAGAAAGAGAGAAAGAGAGAGAGAGAGAGAGAGAGAGGAGCACTAAAATGGAGGAAAAGAGCGAGAGAAGTTAAACTTTGAAGTGTGTCTCACTAGACTCTCATTCATCAAAGTTACAACAAGTGTTACACATGCTTCTATTTATAGCCTAGGTAGCTTCCTTGAGAAACTTCCTTGAGAAGCTAGAGCTTAGCTACACACACCCCTCTAATAACTAAGCTCACCTCCTTGAGAAGCTTCCTTGAGAAGATTCCTAGAGAAGCTAGAGCTTAGCTACACACACCCCTCTAATAGCTAAGCTCACCTCCTTGAGATGAAAAGCTAGAGCTTAGCTACACATACCCCGTATAATAGCTAAGCTCACCCCATGCCAAAATACATGAAAATAAAAAAAAGTCCCTACTACAAGGACTACTCAAAAGGCCCTAAAATACAAGGCTAAAACCCTATACTACTAGAATGGCCAAAATACAAGGCCCCAAAGAAGGAAAAACCTATTCTAATATTTACAAAGAAGAGTGGACCCAATCTTGGCCTATGGGCTCATAAATCTACCCTGAGATTCTTGAGAACCCTAAGGCCTTATTTTGCAGCTCTAGCCCAATTCTCTTGGAGTCTTCTATCCAATACCCTTGGGGGTAGGATTGCATCATCCCCTCCCCCTTGGAAAGGATTTGACCTCAAATCTTGAGGTTCTTGATACTCTAGGCTCCTTCCCTCGACACCTGTAAAAAGAATAAAAACATATATATTAGTGGTGTTGAGTATGTTAGAGTAGGATAAGGTCTGAAAACCCCTTTCCTGAGAATCTTCCCATGAGGGAACATGGTTCCTCACCAACTTAATGAGTGGTGCTACAAGTTTACGAAAATATGGGACAAACCTTTTGTAAAATTTTGTTAAGTCATAGCAGCCCCAAATTTCCCTTATACTTGGTGGAGTGGGCCAATTAGGAATGACCTTTATTCTCTTAGGGTCCGTGGGAACCCCTTGACCACTATTTAAAAAATTAAGGAAAGTAATGCAATAAAATGTACTTTTTTTGTATTTTCATGTTGATTATTCCTACAAAAAGTACAACAAACCTAAGGTGTCCCACATGAGCACCTAGGTTTGTATTAAAACCAAAAATAAGAACAAACCTACCTAATGAGTCTCTATATACATGAATCATGAAGATATTGGGTGCATGAGTGCTTTACTTGAGGAATAACCTCAAGCCCAAGAGGTGTAGCAGTGCTAACAAGTGTCTTTTTACAAAGGAGAAGATGTGGAGGTTGTCTAAGAGGGGAAGATTCTTTAATTTTTTTCCTTATTTCAAAATGACTTTCCTTCTTAGCTAACCTCTTGGAGGAGACACTTACCTCCTTACACTCCTCCTTAACCATTAAAGGTTGCCCTTTTTCTTGGGGATAGATTTCTTCACTAGATTCTTCCCTTTTTGCTTCTTCACTTTCACTAGAGGAAGGTGAAGTAGTAGCCTCATCTTGGCTACTATAAATGTCTTGGCCCCTCATAATCATGATTTTCTTGGTGGGGCCTTGAGAAGTAACGTGTCCTCTTCCAAGACATTTAAAACACTTTTTAGAGCTAGTCTTCTCTTGCATACTAGCCTTAAGGGGTTGTTTTTCTATTGTCTTCCCCTTATCATCTTTGGGCTTGGAAGGTGCCACCCCTAAGATGCCTTGACCTTGGTCTTTCTTTGAATATGAGTTAGAGCCATAAGATTTTGTAGACTTCCTTTTATGTTGTTGCTATACCCTTATTTCCCAATCTTAGTAAACCTCTACATTGTCCTTCCCATGGAAGTATGGGAGGTTAATGTTAGCCTCTTGAGGTTTTCTTTCCTTTTCTCTCCTATGGGAGTGAGGTCTAAGATGTGACCTATGCCTTCCTTCATAATAGTCACAAAGTTCTTCACTTAGGCTCTTGTAAGAGTCATGACTACTATAAGAGGCATGCTTTTATTTTCTTAACTCTTTTAGTATTTTCCTTCTTTCTTCTTCCTTTATTTGTTCCCTCTCATCTTGATTTATTTCTATCCTCTTTTTTCCTTTCTCTTTTCTTTCTAGTTTTTATTTCGAAAACTTGAGGGAACTCAACTCATCTAAGATTCTAGATAGAGGGTCCTTATGACTAGTACCCTCACCATGAACACTAGATGAATGATGACTCATGTTGGTTCCTAAGCCATGGTTCTTTCTTGTTAGGGGTTTGCAAAAGGTAAGAGCTAGGATTTAAAAGAACTCAAGATAAGCATGATGAGCAAGAAGAAAGTATTATGTAAAAACAAGATAAACTAGGCGAGACTAGTAAATAAGCAATAAATTAAAGTGCGAGAGATGTAAACTAGGTGGATCCTAAGAGTGTTTGGATGACCTCATTTAAGGTTCCAACAAAGTACTCACTATCCTAAGGGAAAATTGTATAAAATTATTACATACAAATGGAAGTAGGGTGACCTATTGGTGGCTCCCAATTTACTTTCAATGAAAGGCCTTTTATTTACAAAATTTGGAAGTAATGAAGGTAAACTTATAAGTGTCCAATTACAAATAAATTGCCAATCACAAAAAGGTCCTCAATTTTGGTGGCTATTCTCTCGTTGGTGTTTCAATCAATTTGGAGTGCTTCTTAGTCCAATAGCTCTTAAGGTGGTTGGCCCCTTGCTTCTTGACTCAAATTCTTCAATGGATGACACCAATCCTCCTTTCCAATTCCTTATATGGCAACTAACAAACAAGGAAACAAAGAGACAAGCAATAACCAAATACCGAAAAATGAAATGAAAGATAAACCAATAGAGTTTTAACAAGACAAATTTTCAAGGATTATTCAACAATTAAAGCAATGAAAAGGACATAGAAGCAAGCTAGGACTCAAAGAGAAACTTAGAATGGCTTTAAAGTAGAGTAAAAAAACTATAAAAAAAAAAGACTCAAGAAACCTCTAGTTTTGGCACTTTTTTCACACTAATTTTAAATTGAAATTTCAGAACTAAGATTGGTATAAAATAGGCACCAATTATAGAACAAATTTTGAGCCAAAACAGCAAGCACACTTCCCTTTCACTTTTTTTTCCTGGATACTGATATTTCTGCCAACTTGTTTGATTTGTAGTATTTTTTCCTTTTATCCAAATCACTTGGTTCTTTTTTTCTAATATTTTTACAGATGTTTATAAAATTAAGTTAACATTTAAGCTCTAAATTCTCAGTGAACAATTCCCAATAATTTTTACAAGTTCGTATGTTCAAGCTGCCAGCACCAACGATTTCAGACTTCAAAATTTTTTAAGCATGGCATATTGATTGCCTTGGGCTTACTTTCAACCTTCCTATGTATGTTGAACTCACTAGGCTTTTTTACCACAGTTTTAGAGTTCAATATTCACTTAGGATCAAAATTTCAGCCAGCAATTCAATCATCAAAACTCAAATTCACAATAGACACAATCATAAGGAAACCTAAAAGTTCAAGAAAAGGTTCGCAATCAAAGACTCTCTAAGAATTTTGCAAGAACATGTTAAGGACTAATTAAAATGCAAGATTTGACTCAAATCAACTAATAGGATAAAATAATTTCATACACTCGTGAACAAATGAGTTAGACAAAGAACAAGAAAAATAAAATTCAGCACAACATAAGAAATCTTATGTGTCAAGTTTCATGACTAGACATGACTTCTATGACAAAACAACAATAGGTGAACAAGTCACTCTAGATTTTTTAGGTTTTCTTATACTTTAATGCTTTTGTAAGAATTTTATGGTTGAGGTTTCAGCCACAAAAAATAACAAGACAAAACTCAAAGGAACCTAAACTCATCAGAATTCATGGTTCAAGAACAAGAACAGGAAATTTGAACCATAGAAAATCAAATCTAGCTTCTATAACATGTTTAATCGGTGGAAATTCTAAAGAATCATGTTAACAACATTTAGCACAAGATATTTGAGGAGATGCAAGGAGAAAAATGAAGAAACATCAATGGAGGAAAAGGTAAAGCTGAAAATTAATGGAGGTTTAAGGAGCACTTACTTGAAGCTCTTGTGCTCTGATTACCACTTGATGGAAGCTTCCTTGTGAAGCTTCTATGGAGGCTGGATCTTTGAGCTTCAATGAGGTCCTTCAATGGTGATTTTCCACCATGGAGATGCAGCGGAAGATAAAGGAGAAGAGGTGAGAGGAGGCGCCATCCACTAGGGAATAAGCCATGGAAGAAGGAGTTTCACCACCAAGAGAGTGTGGAAGCAAAACTTCATGATGAATCAACAATGATTCAAAGGTGTTTTGATGATAACAATGATGACAACAAAAGATGATGACAAAAGTGATGAACAAAAAGCTCAAGTGAATCAAAGAACATCCATCTCAAGAATCAAGATTCAAGATTCAAGTTCAAGAATCAAGAAGAATTCAAGACTCAAGAAGAAAGCCTACAAACAAAGATTCAAGATCTCAAGAATCAAGATCAAGATTCAAGATCTCAAGAATCAAGATCAAGATTCAAGACTCAAGATTCAAGAATGAAGAAAAGACTCAATCATGATAAGTATTAAAAAGTTTTTTCAAAACTTTGAATAGCACATGAGTTTTTGACAAAACCTTTACCAAAGAGTTTTTACTCTCTGGTAATCGATTACCATATTGTTGTAATCGATTGCCAATAGTAAAATGAGTTTGAAAAAATTTTCAAACTGAATTTACAACGTTCCAAATATTTTCAAAAGGCTGTAATCGATTACAATGTTTTGGTAATCGATTACCAGTGTCCTTGAACGTTGAAATTCAAATTTAAAAGTGAAGAGTCACATGATTTCACTCAAAAGCTTTGTGTAATCGATTACACTTATTTGGTAATCGATTACCAGTGTTTGTTTCTGAAAAATCTAAAGATGTAACTCTTCAAAAAGGTTTTGACTTTTTCAAATGGGTTTTAAGTTTTTCTAAAAGTTATAACTCTTCTGAATGGCCTTCTTGACCAGACATGAAGAGTCTATAAAAGCAAGGCTTTGTTTTGTATTCTAAATCAATCTTTCTAACAACAATCTTGAATACTTTACTTTTCTAATCAATCCTTTACAAGCCTTGACTCTCTTTGAACTTCTTCTTCTTCTTTGTACCAAAAGCTTTCTGAAGTTTTCTGGTTTTCTAAACCTTGAAAACTTGTGCTATTCATCTTTTCATTCTCTTCTCCCTTTGCCAAAAAGAATTCACCAAGGACTAACCGCCTGAATTCTTTTTGTGTCTCTCTTCTCTCTTTTCCAAAAGAACAAGGGACTAATCACCTGAATTTTTTTGTGTCTCCCTTCTCCCTTGTCAAAGAATTCAAAATGACACAGTCTGAGAATTCTTTTGATTCTTCCCATTCCCTAATACAAAAGCGTTCAAAGGTTTAACCGCCTGAGAATTCTTTTGTATCCCCATTCACAAAGTATCAAAGGTTTAACAGCCTGAGATCTTTGTCTTAACACATTGGAGGGTACATCCTTTGTGGTACAAGTAGAGGGTACATCTACTTGGGTTTGATTGAGAACAAGAGAGGGTACATCTCTTGTGGATCAGTTCTAGTGGAGGGTACATCCACTAGGTTCAAAGAGAACAAGGGAGGGTACATCCCTTGTGGATCTTTGCTTGTAAATGGATTTTTACAAGGTTGAAAGAAATCTCAAGGACCGCAGGTCGCTTGGGGACTGGAGGTAGGCACGGGTTGTTGCCGAACCAGTATAAAAATTCTTGTGTGTTTGTTTCCTTCTTCCCTACTCTTTTACTTTCCGCTGTGTATTTAATTTTCGCTTTTACTTTCTGTTAAGTTTCTCTTCTACTCCATATTCTCTTAACAACAAAAGTAAAAGCCTTAAAAGAGTATTTTTTTTAATTGGTAAAGTTTTAGAAATAATTAATTCAACCCCTCCATCTTAATTATTCTGAGGCCACTCGATCCAACAAAGAGTGCCTTGGATAAGAAACTTAGAGACGAAGCTTCAATGGAGGAAAAGAAAGAGAGAGAGAGAAGGGGGGGCACGAAATTGAAGGAGGGAAAGAGGGAGAGAAGTTGAACTTTGAAGTGTGTCTCACAAGACTCTCATTCATCAAAGTTACAAGTGTTACATATGCTTCTATTTATAGCCTAGGTAGCTTCCTTGAGAAGCTAGAGCTTAGCTACACACACCAGTCTAATAACTAATCTCACCTTCTTGAGAAGCTTCCTTCAGAATATTCCTAGAGAAGCTAGAGCTTAGCTACATACACCCCTCTAATAGCTAAGTTCACCTCCTTGAGATGACAAACTAGAGCTTAGCTACACACATCCCATATAATAGCTAAGCTCACCCCCATGCCAAAATACATAAAAATACTAAAATGTCCCTACTACAAGGACTACTCAAAATGCCCTGAAATACAAGGCTAAAACCACCTATACTACTAGAATGGCCAAAATACAAGGCCCCAAAGAAGGAAAACCCTATTCGAATATTTACAAAGAAGAGTGGACTCAACCATGGCATATGGATCCATATATCTACCCTGAGGTTCTTGAGAACACTAGGTGATGCAATCCTCCCTAAGAAGGGACCAATCACTAGAGCCATGAGCAAGAGGCTCCAAGAGGATTGGGCTAGAGCTGCTGAAGAAGGCCCTAGGGTTCTCATGAACCTTAGGGTAGATTTTTGAGCCCATGGGCCAAGGTTGGGTACAATTATCTTTGTACATATTAGATTAGGATGTCATTATATTTGGTCCTTGTATTTAGGGCTCCATAATGTAGGTAGGGTACCCTAGAAATATAGGATTTTTCAGCTCTTGTATTTTAGGGCACCTAGACTAGTTTTTGTATTAGGGGTAGTTTTGTAATTTCACATGCACTAAGTGAATATTTGATGTGTGTGCTGGGAAATAAATTTAATTGAATTGGTAGAAGCCCAATCCAATTAAATTTTAGAGGGGTTGGTGAGCATTTGCTTACTACACTTCATTGCCACATCATATAGTCACACTTTGTGTATGTCCTTCATGCTTTACACGCCTCATGACACCTAACCACACTTAGTGGAGAATCTTGGAATTGATCTTGGATTAGTAGGCTGAAACATAACTGAAATTCACTAATCATAATTAGTGAAATTTTGGCTCCAAAATTTGGCTCCACAAATTCAATTTCAAATTCATCTGAAATTTAAATTGAAATTCAAATTTCCCTCCAATTTTGTGTGACACTTAGGCTATAAATAGAGGCCATGTGTGTGTATTTTTTCAACTTTGATCATTTGAAAATTAAACTTCAGATTTTAGAGCTCTTTTAGAGCACAAAATTTAGTGCTCTTCTCTTCCTCTCCCTTCATTCATCTCTTTCTTCCTCCAAGCTCTTATCCATGGCCTCCTATGGTGGTGAGCTTCTTCTAGACTCATCTTCTCCTTGAAGTGGCGCCTCCTCTCTCTCTCTCTTCCTTCACCATTCTGCGGCCATTCATCTTCCAAGAAGCAAAGGAATCCATTGATGAAGAAGATCCTAGGCCTACAAGCTCCAATGGAGCTTACATCATGTGGTATCAAGAGCATCTTCATCTAGGGGATGTTCTTTTGCTTCCTCTATCATTTTGTTCAGTGAATTCTCTTTAATTCCTTGTTCTTCATCTTATTCTCCATGTATATCCTTCATTGTCTTGTGGTTTGGTGCTGTTTAGAGTAGATTCAAAAAAATAAACCGATTAAATCTTAGATCTACACTTGTTCTTGCATTTCTATGGTTCAAATTTTGTAGATCCACTCTTGAATCATGTTTTTGTGTTGATTTTAGGTTCTATCATTTTTCATTCATAATATTCTTGTGCTGAACCTTAGATCTAAATTTTCTTCCAAAATATTGATTAGATAAAAAAACACAAAAATCTAAGTGTAAATCACTTAATCCATGTTGTCTTAGATTTAGTCATAGTAATTGTCACATTATGTTCTAAGTTTGTGTTGAATTTTTATTTTTATTGATTGAATTCTAGATACATTTGTTCATGTATTCTTGTCATTCTTAGCCTATCTTTTGAATTTTGAGTCTAATTCATGCATGTTATTTAGTTCATAACATGTTCTAAATCAATTCCTAGAAGTAGTCTTGTTGTTGAACTCTTTTTTTTTTCTAAGTTTCCTACATGATGCCTATGATGAAGTTGAATTGTGGTGCTGAGTTGTGGCTGGATTTGTGAATCAAAATAAGTCTTAAGCTCTCTTGAATTGTGTTATTCAAGATAATTGAGCATAAGCAAACACAATTGTAACTATCCAAGCCTTAAGCAACATAAACACTACTATTGATTTCTAGGTTAAAATCGCTGGTGCTGGCAGCTTGAACATACGAACTTGTATAAATTACTGGGAATTGGTCACTACATGTTTTGAGCTGAAATTTTTACTGAATTTTCTATACATCTGGAAAAAAAATTATGAAAAAAGAACCAAGCGATTTGGATTAAAGGAAAAAAATAAGAAAAATCACACAAGTTGGCAGAAAAATCAGTGTCCAGGAAAAAAAAAGTGAAAGGGAAGTGTGCTTGTTGTTTTGGCTCAAAATTTATTCTATAATTGGTGCCTATTTTATACCAATCCTAGTTCTGAAATTTCAATTGAAAATTACTATGAATACAAGTTCCAAAACTAGAGGTTTCTTGAGTCTTTTTTTTTTAGTTTGTTTTTACTCTACTCTAGAACCATTCTAAGATTCTCTTTGAGTCCTAGCTTGCTTTTATGTGCTTTTCATTGCTTTAATTGTTGAATAATCCTTGAAAAATTTTCTTGTTAAAACTATATTGGTTTAGCTTTCATTTCATTTTTTTGGTCTTTGGTTATTGCTTATCTCTTTGTTTCCTTATTTGCAAGTTGCCATATAGGGAATTGGAAAGGAGGATTGGTGCCATCCCTTGAAGAATTTGAGTCAAGAAGCAAGGGGAAAGCCACCTTAAGAGCTATTGGACTAAGAAGCAATCCAAATTGAGTGAATCACCAAAGAGAGAACAACCACAAAAATTGAGGACCTTTTTGTAATTGACAATTTACTTACTTTAATTGCTTTCAAATTTTGAAACAAAAAGGCCTTTCATTGGAAGTAAGTTGGGAGCCTCCAATAGGTCACCCTACTTCCATTTGTGTGTAATAATTTTAGGGAATTTTCCCTTAGGATTGTGAGTGTTTTGTTGGGAACCTTAAATGTGACCATCCAAACACTCTTAAGATTCGCCTAGTTTACATTTCTTGCTTACTTTCATAGCTTATTTCCTTTATCTTCCATTGTCAAACCGCCTAGATAGCTTACCTTTTACCAATTAGTTTTTACCTTATATTTCACACCTCTTTTAGTGTTTATTTGGGCTAGTTTCAACCATAGTTTCTTTTACCTTTTGTTTTCAAACCCCCAACAAGAAAGAACCATAACTTAGGAACCAACATGAGTCTTCATTCTTCATCTAGTGTTAATGGTGAGGGTTCTACTCCTAAGGACCCCTTGTATAAGATATTAGATGAGTAAAACAAGAGAGAAAAGAAAAAGGTAAAAAAAGAGTGGAAGAAATAAGTCAAGATGAAAGAGACAAAATAAGAGAGAAAGAAAGAATAAAAATAATGAAAGAAATGAAAAGAGAAAAACATTCCTCCTATAGTAGTCATGACTCTTGCAAGAGTTTAAGTGAAGAACTTAGCGACTATTATAGAGGGCACCACAGTTCACATACTAAAAATCACTCCCAAAGAAGAGAAAAGGATAGAAGGCCTCAAGAGGTTAATATTAGCCTCCCATATTTCCATGGAAAAGATAATGTTGAGGCCTACTTAGATTGGGAAATGAAGGTTGAACAACTCTTTGCTTGCCATCACATTAGCGAAGAGAGAAAAGTTCCATTGTCTACCCTTAGCTTTCAAGGGTATGCCCTCTATTGGTGGACTTCCCTTGTTAGGGAACAAAGGATTCATGGGGATCCTCCAGTAGAGTATTGGAATGATCTTAAGAGTGCCCTTAGGAAGAGGCACATTCCCTACTACTATGAAAAGGAGCTTATGGACAAGCTCCGAAGGCTTAGACAAGGGAGTATGAGTGTTGAAGAATATAGACAACAAATGGAACTACTCTTTTTAAGAGCTGGGCTTAGGGAGGAGGAAAGAACAAGCATAGCTAGGTTCCTTAGTGGGCTTAATATAGAAGTGAGGGACAAGGTTGAACTCCTTCCATATAGGGACCTAGATGAGCTAGTCCAACTTTGTATAAAAGTGGAGCAACAACTTAAAAGAAAGCCTTCTTCAAAATCTTGTGGCTCTCACTCTTATCCATGGAAGGACCAAGCCCATGGAATTTTGGGGGCTGCACCTTCAAAACCCAAGGAAGATAAGGGTAAGACCATAGAGAAATACACCCCTAAGACTAGTTCCCAAGAAAGGACTAGCAACATTAAATGCTTCAAATGACTTGGGAGAGGTCACATTGCCTCTCAATGCCCCCAAAAAAAACCATGATCATGAGGGTTCAAGACATTTATAGTAGTCAAGAGGAGACTACTTCTTGCCCTTCCTCTAGTGGAAGTGAAGATGAAGTAAGGGGTGAAGAGTCTAGTGAGGAAGTCTACCCCCATGAAGAAGGTGACCTCTTAATGGTTAGAAGGCTCCTTGGAGGTCAATCTTGTGATCTATCTCAATCCCAAAGAGAGAACATCTTTCATACAAGATGAAAATTTTTAGATAAAACCTGTTCTCTCATTGTGGATAGTGGATCTTGTTGCAATTGTTGTAGCACAAGATTAGTTTCCAAATTGAACCTCACTATCATTCCCCACCCAAAACCTTATAAACTTCAATGGCTCAATGAGCAAGGGGAAATGATAGTTAACCGACAAGTGAAGGTACCTTTCTCCATTGGGACATATAAGGATGAAGTTAATTGTGATATAGTTCACATGGAGGCAGGACATATTCTTTTAGGAAGGCCGTGGCAATTTGATAGGAAGATCATTTACAATGGCCTAACTAATGAGATTACCCTCACCCATCTTGGCACTAAATTTGTGTTGCATCCTCAAACACCTTCGCAGGTGGCCAAAGATCAACTAACTATGAAAGATAAGAGGGATGAGGAAGAAAAACTAGAAAAACAAAAGAAAAAAAAGGATAGCAAGGCCTTGTCTTCAAAGGCCAAGGGGAAAGAAAAAGACGAAAAGGATTCCTCCAAGAAGATTGTTAAGAAGGAAAATCATTTTGCAACAAAAGGTGATATTAAAAGAGCACTCCTTCTTTAACAATCTTTCTACCTTCTCCTATCAAGGGAAACATCCCTTAGCACTGCCACAATTCCTACATTTGAGACCTTACCCCCATAGGTCCAAGAACTCTTACATTAATTTGGTGATATATTTTCCAAAGAGATACCCCCTGGGTTACCTTCTTTAAGGGGAATAGAACACCAAATAGATTTAGTCCCAAGAGCAAGCCTTCCTAATAGGCCAGCCTATAGGACTAACCCTCAGGAGACTAAGGAGATAGAGTCTCAGGTTAAAGAATTGTTGGAGAAGGGCTGGGTCCAAGAGAGCCTAAGCCCATATGTTGTGCCAGTGTTGTTGGTGCCCAAAAAGGATGGTACATGGAGAATGTGTACAGATTGCAGGGCCATCAACAACATCATTGTAAAGTATAGGCACCCCATTCCTAGACTCAATGATTTGCTTGATGAGTTGCATGGTGCCAATATCTTTTAAAAAATTGATCTTTAAAGTGGTTATCACCAAATCAGGATGAAAAAGGGAGATGAGTGGAAAACCACTTTCAAGACCAAGTTTGGTTTGTATGAATGGCTAGTGATGCCTTTTAGGCTCACTGATGCACTAAGCACCTTTATGAGGCTTTTGCATCATGTCTTAAGGGATTTCATAGGTAGATTTGTAGTTGTTTATTTTGATGATATTTTAGTGTACAGTAGGAGCCTAGATGATCACTTAGGACATCTCAGGAAAGTTCTTTCAGTCCTTAGGAAAAACACCCTCTATGCAAATATTGAGAAGTGTACCTTTTGTGTAGATGATATAGTTTTCTTAGGGTTTGTAGTTGGTAGAAATGGGGTCCAAGTGGACCCTGAGAAAATGAAGGCCATCCAAGAATGGCCCACCCCAAAAAGTGTGGGAGATATTAGGAGCTTCCATGGGTTAGCAAGCTTTTATAGAAGGTTCATTCCTAATTTCTCTACAATTGCATCACCTCTCAATAAACTGGTGAAGAAGAATGTGGCATTTACCTAGGGTAAAAAACAAGAGCAAGTCTTTGTTTTGCTCAAAGAAAAGCTTACTAAGGCACCTGTTCTAGCTCTTCCTAACTTTTCTAAAACTTTTGAGCTAGAATGTGATGCCTCTGGAGTAGGAGTTGGAGCTGTATTGTTACAAGGTGGGCACCCTATTGCTTATTTTAGTGAAAAACTTCATATTGCCACCCTAACTACCCCACCTATGATAAAGAGCTTTATGCCTTAATAAGAGCCCTCCAAAATTGGGAACATTACCTTGTTTCCAAGGAATTTGTCATTCATAGTGATCATCAATCACTTAAGTACATTAGAGGGCAAAACAAGTTAAACAAAAGGCATGCAAAATGGGTAGAGTACCTAGAGCAATTTCCATATGTTATCAAATACAAAAAGGGAAAAAATGTGGTAGTTGATGCCCTCTCTAGGAGACACACATTGTTTTGCTCCCTAGCAGCTCAAATTTTAGGATTTGATAATATTAGGGACTTGTATGCTTTAGATGAACATTTCTCTCTCATTTACGAGAGTTGTGGGAAAAAGGCCCAAGATGGATTCTATTTGGCTGAGGGGTATTTGTTCAAAGAAGGAAAGCTTTGCATACCCCAAGGATCCATTAGGAAATTACTTGTGAAAGAGAGCCATGAGGGTGGGCTCATGGGCCACTTTGGGATAGACAAGACCCTTGTCTTACTCAAAGAAAAGTTTTATTGGCCCCATATGAAGAAAGATGTCCATAAGCATTGCACTAGGTGTGTGGCTTGTTTACAGGCCAAGTCTAGGGTGATGCCTCATGGGCTATACACACCCTTACCCATCCCATCTGCACCTTGGGTAGACATTAGTATAGACTTTGTCCTTGGGCTTCCTAGAACCCAAAGAGGTGTAGACTCTATCTTTGTGGTGGTGAATAGGTTTAGCAAGATGACACACTTTATACCCTACCACAAGGTGGATGATGCTTCCCACATCTCAAAACTCTTTTTCAGGGAAGTTGTGAGACTCCATGGTTTGCCTAGGACCATTGTGTCAGATAGAGATGCTAAGTTCCTTAGCCACTTCTGGAAAACCTTATGGGCTAAGCTAGGAAATAAACTTCTTTTCTCTACCACTTTTCATCCACAAACTGATGGGCAAACAGAGGTACTGAATAGGTCATTATCCACCCTTTTAGGGCTCTTCTGAAAGGCAGCCATAAGTCTTGAGATGAGTATTTTCCTTATGTAGAATTTGCCTACAACAGGGGGGGTTCATAGAACCACCAAGCAATCCCCTAACACCATTAGACCTCATTCCCCTTCCACTGGACACTTCTTTTATACATAAAGAAGGGGAATCTAGGTAAGAGTTTGTAAAGAAGTTGCATGAGAGGGTTAAGAACCAAATAGAGAACCAAACAAAGGTGTATCCAACTAAAGGCAATAGAGGAAGAAAAGAGCTAATTCTTAATGAGGGTGACTGGGTTTGGCTCCATCTTAGGAAGGATAGATTCCCTACTAAAAGGAAATCCAAGCTTAGCCCTAGAGGGGATGGACCTTTCCACATTTTGGAGAGGATCAATAGCAATTCCTGTAGGTTGGACCTCCCAGAAGAGTATGGAGTCAGCACCACTTTTAGCATTTCTGACATAATTCCTTTTGCAAGTGGATCTGATATTGAGGAGGAGGAACTAACAGATTTGAGGTCAAATCCTCTTCAAGGGGGAGGGGATTATGCAATCCTCCCTAGGAAGGGACCAATCACTAGAGCCATGAGCAAGAGGCTCCAAGAGGATTGGGCTAGAGCTGCTGAAGAAGGCCCTAGGGATCTCATGAACCTTAGGGTAGATTTCTGAGCCCATGGGCCAAGGTTGGGTCCAATTATCTTTGTACATATTAGATTAGGATGTCATTATATTTGGTCCTTGTATTTAGGGCTCCATAATGTAGGTATGGTACCCTAGAAATATAGGATTTTTCAGCCCTTGTATTATAGGGCACCTAGACTAGTTTTTGTATTATGGGTAGTTTTGTAATTTCACATGCACTAAGTGAATATTTGATGTGTGTGCTGGGAAATACATTTAATTGAATTGGTAGAAGCCCAATCCAATTAAATTTTAGAGGGGGAGGTGAGCATTTGCTTACTACACCCCATTGCCACATCATATAGTCACACTTTATGCATGTCCTTCATGCTTTACATGCCTTATGACACCTAAGCACACTTAGTGGAGAATCTTGGAATTGATCTTGGATTAGTGGGCTAAACCATAACTGAAATTCACTAATCATAATTAGTGAAATTTTGGCTCCAAAATTTGGCTCCACAAATTCAATTTCAAATTCAAGTGAAATTTGAATTGAAATTCAAATTTCCCTCCAATTTTGTGTGACACTTAGGCTGTAAATAGAGGTCATGTGTGTGCATTTTTTTCAACTTTTATCATTTAAAAATTAAACTTTAGATTTCAGAGCTCTTTTAGAGCACAAAATTTGGTGTTCTTTTCTTCCTCTCCCTTCATTCATCTTCTTCTTCCTCCAAGCTCTTATCCATGGCCTCCTATGGTGGTGAGCTTCTTCTAGACTCATCTTCTCCTTGAAGTGGTGTCTCCTCTCTCTCTTCCTTCTCTATTCCACTGCCATTAATCTTCCAAGAAGCAAAGGAATCCATTGATGAAGAACATCCTAGGCCTACAAGCTCCAATGGAGCTTACATCACTAGGGCCTTCTTTAGTAGCTCTAGCCCAATACTCTAGGAGTCTTGTATCCAATACCCTGGGGGGGGGTAGGATTGCATCACAAGGTTAGTATCAACATCTGGGTCGAATATCCCTATCAAATTAAAAGGGGCTAAGGTGTGTTTCGAGGTCTACATCACATAGACATCATTTTGAAATTCCAATCATGCCAATGTGATTGTAATGACCCCCCTTGTCGCTACAAATGTAATGACCCACCTCGTCGCTACAATATCACTATTCTAAAACGCGTATATTTCAATTTTAAATCAAAACTCCATTAATTTGTTTATGAAAAATGAGTATTTTTTTTGCAATATACTTTCATCAAACAACGTAGAAATACTTAAATGAATATGTATATATAATAACCCAGTATACATCATTCACATGACAAAAATTAAATTAGTTTATGCATACATATAAAATATGTGATTTACATGCCAAATCAAAAAGAATTACAAAACAGCTATGGAGGAGTTGATAACAAAACACAACTCCAAAAATAATCCCAACGAAATCACGTCGACTTGTCGGCTCCAACAAAAGAATCTTTCTCCACATCATCTATTGATGTTCATCTACTCCCACAAACAAAGGTTCACAATCACCACAGTTTCCAACAACACAATACAAATTGCAATGGTGAGCTTATTATAAAAGAAATCAACAAACATCAAATGACCATGATTAGAAAGAAAATAGTAACAAATACCATAATCATATACAAATATACATCAGTCCAACAAACAATTAACAACTAGTCAT